>NW_025746210.1:107500-125000 GCF_021184085.1 Oncorhynchus gorbuscha | reverse complement strand
CACATACGCACACACATACGCACACACACACACACACACATACGCACACACACACTTTGCACACACACACACACACACACACACACACACACACACACACACACACACACACACACACACACACACACACACACACACACACACACACACACACACACACATACTCATACAGGGCCGGCAGCGCCGTCCTTATTATCCCCAGCCAGTTGAAGATCTATCATAGAAGTAAATTAGAGGAGCTAGCTCGCGTTAGCTGAGGATAGAGTGTAGTGCTGTGGTGAGGTTAGCTTCAGGGTTCCTGTCAGATCTGCTCCGGTTGTATTTAATACAGGCCGCCCACCGGTGGAGCAGTGAAGGTCTTGGCTTTTCTCTTGATGACTGGGAGCGGAGTTATAGGCTGCATGCCCTGGACACTGTCTAACTATGTTCTCCTGGGGGGGGTGAAACTATATTTCAGTGGAGTGGGGTCCTCGGCTGTAGTAGCGTGAATAAATGGAACATTAAACTCACTAAAATGGAGTTAAGTAGACAACTCCTTGTGTCAACTCCTTGTGCCAACTCCTTGTGTCGACTCCTTGTGTCAACTCCTTCTGTCAACTCCTTGTGCCAACTCCTTGTGTCAACTCCTTGTGTCAACTCCTTGTGTCAACTCCTTGTGGCAACTCCTTGTGGCAACTCCTTGTGTCAACTCCTTGGGCCAGCTCCTTGTGTCAACTCCTTGTGCCAGCTCCTTGTGTCAACTCCTTGTGTCAACTCCTTGTGTCAACTCCGTGTTCCAACTCCTTGTGTCAACTCCTTATGGCAACTCCTTGTGGCAACTCCTTGTGTCAACTCCTTGTGTCAACTCCTTGTGTCAACTCCTTGTGTCAACTCCTTTTACCAACTCCTTGTGTCAACTCCTTGTGTCAACTCCTTGTGCCAACTCCTTGTGTCAACTCCTTGTGTCAACTCCTTGTGGCAACTCCTTGTGTCAACTCCTTGTGTCAACTCCTTGTGTCAACTCCTTGTGCCAACTCCTTGTGGCAACTTCTTGCGTCAACTCCTTGTGTCAAATCCTTGAGTCAATTCCTTGTGTCAACTCATTGTGTCAACTCCTTGTGTCAACTCCTTGTGTCAACTCCTTGTGTCAATTCCTTGTGTCAACTCCTTGTGCCAACTCCTTGTGTCAACTCATTGTGTCAACTCCTTGTGCCAGCTCCTTGTCACTCATTGTATTGTGTCACTCAGACAGCACACAGATGTGGCTGATTAATGACAACATGGGTCAGGCACGGTTGTGTGGAGGTATCCAGGACAACATGGGTCAGGCACGGTTGTGTGGAGGTATCCAGGACAACATGGGTCAGGCACGGTTGTGTGGAGGTATCCAGGACAACATGGGTCAGGCACGGTTGTGTGGAGGTATCCAGGACAACATGGGTCAGGCACGGTTGTGTGGAGGTATCCAGGACAACATGTACTGTGGAACGACTTGACTTCTCAGGAGCTCGTTGCTCAGTGTATTTAACAAACACGCCCTGGGGGGTGCTTTTGATGAAGTGAAAAACATTTAGCTTATTTTGGCTCGTCAATTAGCTCAGATTATGTTCGTATTGTACATTTTACATTGTAGAACAGCAAATTGAACTAGTGTGTGTTAGTGAATTTCTTTTTTCTTGTCAGTTGCCATGGAAGTGGAAGTGTCACAAGACAACAGTCTGTTGCAAAGCAGCACTCACAAAACACACACAAACACACACATACAAATACTCACAAAACACACACATACACACACATACAAATACTCATAGAACAAACACACACACACACACACACAAAACACACACAAACACACACATACAAATACTCACAAAACACACGCACATACAAATACTCACAAAACACACACAAACACACACGTACAAATAGTCACAAAAACACACAAACACACACAAAACACACATACAAAATACACACAAACACACACACAACACACACACATACAACACAGTCACAACAACACACACACACACACACACATACAAATACTCACAAAACACACACAAACACACACATACAAATACTCACAAAACACACACAAACACACACACACACACACACACACACACACACACACACACACACACACACACACACACACACACACACACACACACACACACACACACACACACACACACACACATACAAATACTCACAAAACACACACAAACACACACATACAAATACTCACAAAACACACACAAACACACACATACAAATACTCACAGAACACACACAAACACACACATACAAATACTCACAGAACACACACGCACACGCACGCACGCACGCACGCACGCACACACACACACACACACACACACACACACACACACACACACACACACACACACAAGCACCAAGATGTCACCTGTGCAACTAGAGGTGTAAAAACTATAGACCACCTTTAATTTGAAAGTCGCTCTGGATAAGAGCGTCTGCTAAATCACTTAAATGTAAATGTTTACTCCACACACAGAAACACGTGCAAAACTCTCCCTCACCCTCCCTTTGGCAAATCTGACCATAACTCCATCCTCCTGATTCCTACTTACAAGCAAAAACTCAGACAGGAAGTAGCCGTAACACGCTTAATACAGGAGTGGTCCATTGAAGCAGATGTTAAGCTACAGGACTGTTTCGCTAGCACAGACTGGAACATGTTCAGTGATGCTCTTAATACAGAAACGAATGAAGCAGATTAAGCTACAGGACTGTTTCGCTAGCACAGACTGGAACATGTTCAGTGATGCTCTTAATACAGAAGTGGTCGAATGAAGCAGATGTTAAGCTACAGGACTGTTTCGCTAGCACAGACTGGAACATGTTCAGTGATGCTCTTAATACAGAAGTGGTCGAATGAAGCAGATGTTAAGCTACAGGACTGTTTCGCTAGCAGAGACTGGAACATGTTCAGTGATGCTCTTAATACAGAAGTGGTCGAATGAAGCAGATGCTAAGCTACAGGACTGTTTCGCTAGCACAGACTGGAACATGTTCAGTGATGCTCTTAATACAGAAGTGGTCGAATGAAGCAGATGCTAAGCTACAGGACTGTTTCGCTAGCAGAGACTGGAACATGTTCAGTGATGCTCTTAATACAGAAGTGGTCGAATGAAGCAGATGCTAAGCTACAGGACTGTTTCGCTAACACAGACTGGAACATGTTCAGTGATGCTCTTAATACAGAAGTGGTCGAATGAAGCAGATGTTAAGCTACAGGACTGTTTCGCTAGCAGAGACTGGAACATGTTCAGTGATGCTCTTAATACAGAAGTGGTCAATGAAGCAGATGCTAAGCTACAGGACTGTTTCGCTAACACAGACTGGAACATGTTCAGTGATGCTCTTAATACAGAAGTGGTCGAATGAAGCAGATGTTAAGCTACAGGACTGTTTCGCTAGCACAGACTGGAACATGTTCAGTGATGCTCTTAATACAGAAGTGGTCGAATGAAGCAGATGTTAAGCTACAGGACTGTTTCGCTAGCACAGACTGGAACATGTTCAGTGATGCTCTTAATACAGAGTGGTCGAATGAAGCAGAAGCTACAGGACTGTTTCGCTAGCACAGACTGGAACATGTTCAGTGATGCTCTTAATACAGGAGTGGCCCATTGAAGCAGATGTTAAGCTACAGGACTGTTTCGCTAGCACAGACTGGAACATGTTCAGTGATGCTCTTAATACAGAAGTGGTCGAATGAAGCAGATGTTAAGCTACAGGACTGTTTCGCTAGCACAGACTGGAACATGTTCAGTGATGCTCTTAATACAGGAGTGGCCCATTGAAGCAGATGCTAAGCTACAGGACTGTTTCGCTAGCACAGACTGGAACATGTTCAGGGATTCATCCGATGGCTTTGAAGAGTTTAACACATCAGTCACTGGCGTCATGAATACAGTGACCATGCGTACATATCCCAACCAGAAGTCATGGATTACAGGCAACATCCGCACTGAGCTAAAAGCTAGAGCCGCTGCTTTCAAGGAGCGGGGACACTATCTGGACTCTTATAAGAAATCCCGCTACGCCATCCGACGAACCATCAATCAAGTGTCAATACAGGGCTAAGATGGAATCCTACTATGCTGGCGTTGATGTGGCAGGGCTTGTGTTTACAGGACCCACCTGCCAAGGGCAGGCTGTGCCAGTGGAGATTATAACAGAACATGGCCAAGATGTTCAAATGTTCATAAATGACCAGCATGGTCAAATAATAATAAGGCAGAACAGTTGAAACTGGAGCAGCAGCACGGCCAGGTGGACTGGGGACAGCAAGGAGTCATCATGTCAGGTAGTCCTGGGGCATGGTCCTAGGGTTATCCGTGCAGTATGTGCTAGAGTAGCTTCTATCTCAAGGCCATCAGACTGTTAAACAGCCACCACTAACATTGAGTGGCTGCTGCCAACACACTGTCATTGACACTGACCCAACTCCAGCCATTTTAATAATGGGAATTGATGGGAAATGATGTAAATATATCACTAGCCACTTTAAACAATGCTACCTTATATAATGTTACTTACCCTACATTATTCATCTCATATGCATATGTATATACTGTACGCTACATCATCGACTGCATCCTTATGTAACACATGTATCACTAGCCACTTTAACTATGCCACTTTGTTTACTTTGTCTACACACTCATCGCATATGTATATACTGTACTCGATACCATCTACTGTATGCTGCTCTGTACCATCACTCATTCATATATCCTTATGTACATGTTCCTTATCCCCTTACACTGTGTATAAGACAGTAGTTTTGGAATTGTTAGTTAGATTACTTGTTGGTTATCACTGCATTGTCGGAACTAGAAGCACAAGCATTTCGCTACACTCGCATTTAACATCTGCTAACCATGTGTATGTGACAAATAAAATTTGATTTGATTTGATTTCTCATTCCTGTTGTTATCAGTGCAGTATGTGCTAGAGTAGCAGTATTCTGTGTAGTTCTCATTCCTTTTGTTGTCAGTGCAGTATGTGCTAGAGTAGCAGTATTCTGTCTAGTTCTCATTCCTGTTGTTGTCAGTGCAGTATGTGCTAGAGTAGCAGTATTCTGTCTAGTTCTCATTCCTTTTGTTGTCAGTGCAGTATGTGCTAGAGTTGCAGTATTCTGTGTAGCTCTCATTCCTGTTGTTAGCAGTGCAGTATGTGCTAGAGTAGCAGTATTCTGTGTAGTTCTCATTCCTGTTGTTATCGGTGCAGTATGTGCTAGAGTAGCAGTATTCTGTGTAGCTCTCATTCCTGCTGTTAGCAGTGCAGTATGTGCTAGAGTAGCAGTATTCTGTGTAGCTCTCATTTCTGTTGCTATCATGTTACTACTGATACCGGCTGGAAATTATTAGTCACTGTTTACTACTTCCTGTTTCCTGTATATTTATATTTACAGCCCTTGCTCTTGTTTGTTGCTGTGCAATAGCCTATTTGTATAATATACAGCCCTTTGCCATTAATCTAGTGCTGTGCTAGTCATTAATCTGGTTCTACTATGTAATGCATAGTTATTAGGTCATTATTAGATGTAGTGCTTGTTTTTCTACCCCATATCCCATTCTATCCTACTCTGCATACTGTATATTTACTTACACCAGTGTATTTATCTCCTGTATAGCATATTTATTATCTCTCTGTTTCTGTCCATTACAGAACCCCCTCCCCGTGTATATGCCCACATTCATCTTCTTCGGTGTGTTTAAATAAAGTACTCAGCAAACTGGATGTAGTCTATCACAGTGCCGTCCGTTTTATCACCAAAGCCCCATATACTACCCACCACTGCGACCTGTACGCTCTCGTTGGCTGGCCCTCGCTACATATTCCTCGTCAAACCCACCGGCTCCAGGTCATCTCTAAGTCTTTGCTAGGTAAAGCCCTGCCTTATCTCACCTCACTGGTCACCATAGCAACACCCACCCGTAGCTCGCGCTGGTATATTGCAATGGTGGTCCCCAAAGACAACACTTCCTTTGGCTGCCTTTCCTTCCAGTTCTCTGCTGCCAATGACTGGAACAATTGCAAAAATCTCTGAAGCTGGAGTCTTATGTCTCCCTCTCTAACTTTAAGCATCAGCTGTCAGAGCAGCTTACCGATCACTGTACCTGTACACAGCCAATCTGTAAATAGCACACCCGACTACCTCATCCCCAAATTATTACTTACCCTCTTGCTTTTTTGCACCCCAGTATCTCTACTTGCACATCATCATCTGCACATCTATCACTCCCGTATTAATGCTAAATTGTAATTATGTTCACCTCTAAGGCATATTAATTGCTTACCTCCTAATCTTCTACATTTGCACACACTGTAAATAAATTTTTAAATTTGTCTTTTCTTTTGTGTTATTGACTGTATGTTTGTTAATGTGTAACTCTGTGTTTTGTCGCACTGCTTTGCTTTATCTTATCCAGGTCGCCTACCTGGTTAAATAAAGTTGAAATAAAAATAGATTTTAAAAAAGTTAAATGCCTTCCGTGCTCGCTTCAAGGCAAGCAACACTGAGCCATAGGTGAGAGCACCGGCTGTTCCTGTCGACTGTGTGGTCACGCTCCCGTAGAGGATGTGAGTAAGACCTTAAAACAGTTTAACGTTCACAACAGCCGCAAGGCCAGACGGATTACCAGAATGCGTACTCAGAGAATGCGCTGAACAGTTGGCAGTTGTCTTCACTGACATTTTAAACCTCTCCCTGACCCATTCTGTAATACCTACATGTTTCAAGCAGGCCACCATAGTTCTTGTACCCAAGAATGCCAAGGTCACCTGTCTAAATGATCCACTCCAATTCACATGGCCGTGCTGACCTGATGCACCACTGTGATTATTATTATTTGACCATGCTGGTCACTTATGAACATTTGAACATCTTGGCCATGTTCTGTTATAATCTCTACCCGGCACAGCCAGAAGAGGACTGGCCACCCCTCATAGCCTAGTTCCTCTCTAGGTTTCTTCCTAGGTTTTGGCCATTCTAGGGAGTTTTTCTAGCCACCGTGCTGCTACACCTGCATTGCTTGCTGTTTGGGGGTTTTCATGGACTAGGTACTGGTAATCCCTGTATAAAGCCAAGGTATCAAATCAAATCAAATGTTATTTGTCACATACACATGGTTAGCAGATGTTAATGCGAGTGTAGCGAATTGCTTGTGCTTCTAGTTCCGACAATGCAGTAATAACCAACAAGTAATCTAACTAACAATTCCAAAACTACTGTCTTATACACAGTGTAAGGGGATAAAGAATATGTACATAAGGATATATGAATGAGTGATGGTACAGAGCAGCATACAGTAGATGGTATCGGGTACAGTATATACATATGAGATGAGTATGTAAACAAAGTGGCATAGTTAAAGTGGCTAGTGATACATGTATTACATAAGGATGCAGTCGATGATATAGAGTACAGTATATACGTATGCATATGAGATGAATAATGTAGGGTAAGTAACATTATATAAGGTAGCATTGTTTAAACCTCATGGGGATAGGGCTGTCTACTGCCCCGCTGGAGTAATTGCATGCCCATAGTAAACATAAAATGTTTTTGTCAAAAGTTGCTAATATATGCAAATAAAAAACATTATTGAATAGAAAACACTCTAAAGCTTCTAAAACCATTTAAATTATGTCTGTATGTAAAGCAGAACTCTCAGGGCAGTCATTCTCCCAAACTCTCTCGTCATCATAAAAGTTGGCCCAACATTGACGTCATCGCCCCCACCCTTCCCAAGCAGTTACAGTTCTGGGAACAGTCTCTCTCTCTTCAGCGCGATCTCAGCTTTCAATGGGGCTTCTCATTGTTAGAATCGCACGCTCACGAGAGTTTTGGCGGGCCGAAACCTTTCGGTCACGCAAAAAAACAGGTCACTTTTATACACGCTCTGGTCAAGTCCTGTCTTTTTTCCAAGATCGATTAAACGGTGACTGTGTTTCTGTTCGTCCTCACGATTGCTGTACACCTTTATAACATGTTAAAGCTTGATTATGAAGTTAGATTGACAAGTTTAATCGACATATAATATGTAAGTTCGGCGTTTTGGTGCGCATCCACATGACTTTTGGCTACATTTCAACCGAAATGTGTCGTGTTTGAAACGGAAAGACACAGACTGCAAAACTAAACGCTGTTTTTGGTAAGTATAATTCCTTCCAGGTCTTCTGATGGAAGAACAGCAAAGGTAAGGGAATATTTATGTGGTAAATTTGGGTTTATGTGGACTCCAAGATAGAGGAGCCATAATGCTACTTTTTGAGCGCTGACTCATAGTATAGCCTAGTGAACGAAACCTGTAACGGGGGGTGGGGGGTGTTCCAAAATTGGAATGCTAGTCCCCTTCTGGTTAAAGTGGCTAGTGATATATTTACATAATTTCCCATCAATTCCCATTATTAAAGTGGCTGGAGTTGAGTCAGTGTCAATGTCAGTGTGTTGGCATCAGCCACTCAATGTTAGTGGTGGCTGTTTAACAGTCTGATGGCCTTGAGATAGAAGCTGTTTTTCAGTCTTTCGGCCCCAGCTTTGATGCACCTGTACTGACCTCGCCTTCTGGATGATAGCGGGGTGAACAGGCAGTGGTTCGGGTGGTTGATGTCCTTGATGATCTTTATGGCCTTCCTGTAACATCGGGTGGTGTAGGTGTCCTGGAGGGCAGGTAGTTTGCCCCAGGTGATGCGTTGTGCAGACCTCACTACCCTCTGGAGAGCCTTACGGTTGAGGGCGGAGCAGTTGCCGTACCAGGCGGTGATACAGCCCACCAGGATGCTCTCGATTGTGCATCTGTAGAAGTTTGTGAGTGCTTTTGGTGACAAGCCGAATTTCTTCAGCCTCCTGAGGTTGAAGAGGCACTGCTGCGCCTTCTTCATGATGCTGTCTGTGTGAGTGGACCAATTCAGTTTGTCTGTGATGTGTATGCTGAGGAACTTAAAACATGGACTAGGTACTGGCAATCCCTGTATAAAGCCAAGTTATCTTTACTCAATGTGAATTTTCTATTACTTCTCTATTTTCTTTCTCTCTGCCTTGTTGGGAAGGGCCCGTTAAGGAACCATTTCGCTGTTAGCCTACACCTTTTCTAAAACGAAAATATGTTGCAATGAACATTTAATTTGATTGGACACACACCTGTCTGTTGCAGAGACAGCGACCTAACTGAATTACCTGTGTGTGTTCATCAGCCTCAGTAGAACCCAAGGTAGTAACATAGTTGTTGCTCATCAAATCTCCAGTACCGTCTGTGTGGTGTATAACAGTTAGAGTGTATTCTTTATGAGTATTCAAAATGGAGTCCAATACCGTACATAGTGCATTCCTATGTATTAGAGGCGGCAGCGTAGCCTAGTGGTTAGAGCGTTGGACTAGTAACCGGAAGGTTGTGAGTTCAAACCCCCGAGCTGACAAGGTACAAATCTGTCGTTCTGCCCCTGAACAGGCAGTTAACCCATTGTTCCCAGGCCGTCATTGAAAATAATAATTTGTTCTTAACTGACTTGCCTGGTTAAATAAAAAAATATAAAAAAATAGAGCTCTGGGCAAATTAAGTGCACTATATCGGGAATAGGGCGCCATTTGAGACACAGCTGTAGTGTGTATAGACGTTGGGCTCCTGAGTGGCACGGTGGTCTAAGATGCTGTATCTCAGTGCAAGAATACCTGGTTCCAATCCAGGCTGCATCACATCTGGCTGTGATTGGGTGTCCCATAAGGCGGTGCCTAGGTTTGGCTGGGGTAGGCTGTCATTGTAAATAAGAATGTGTTCTTTATTAACTGACTTGCCTAGTAAAATATAAAATAAGTATATTGACAGGCTGCAAAATGCCAACTCCTTGAATAATAACACTATTACAGGCAACAATTGAAAACTCTAAATATAATTTTATATATATATAATTATATAACTCAAGGTTATAGTCAAACAGAGTGCCGCTAAAATGGAATATAAAGATTCAAATGGCATTTATTTGTATTTATTTTTTGCTTACTTCCATCTTGGCATTTGGAAAGCTGTTTATCCACATTAAACAATGATAGGTCATATTGCAAATGTAGATTGTACAGCTAAAAAATATCTAATGTGTTGATTTAATTTGACTGTTTGTAAATGTCCTTGATTATAGCATGAATTCTGCATCATTCACAGTGTTTATAACTGTGGACGTGGGAGTATTCGGAGTAAAGCTTTTGACTATAGAAGAACAACTGAACAGAATAGCTGAGTTTTTTTTTTTTTTACAGACACATTAACGTCAACAACGACCTGAGGGAAATATGTAAATAGAGGGTCTGCCTATATAAATGGACTGGAGGAAATCACATTTTAAATGCTTATAAGTTCTGTCAACATGAAATGAAATACCTGTCTATCATGTCACATTTCACAGTCTTCAGGTTTAAGTTATTTTGGGGGGTTTAATCGGGATAATCCAGTGCAACATGAATGTTGCAGGCCTGCTAGCACATCAATAACTCACTCTGACGTACAAAGCTTTTATAATTCATAAAGTCCTTTCACGGAAGATGTCCTTGGTTCTTCAGCAACAGGCAGGAAAGATGTCCTTGTTTCCTCAGTGACAGAAAAGCATTGCAACCAGTTGCCTGTAATGTAGCAGACATATTTAATTCCACTAGACAGCTAGCTAGTGTGAGATAAGACACGCCCCTCATTAATCATATTTAATTCCACTAGGCAGCTAGCTAGCGCAAGATAAGACACGCCCCTCATTAATCATATTTAATACCACAGTGTAGCTAGCTTGTTACGCGGAGTGGAACAGGGGAACCCAAGAGCAGACTCAGACGAGGAGACTGAGATGAAGTAACCAAAATATTTATTGAACCCCAGGTGGGGGATGGAGTGCAGGTCAGGGGATGCTCGGGCGGGTTGCTGGAAACCAGGTGCGGAGGCTGAGGCTGGAGCGAGATGGGTCGAGACAGGGTAAGCAGGTCCGGAGGGAGTAGTAGAGTGGGGAATCCAGGACAGAGTAGCAGGATGACGAGACGTGGGACAGGAGAATGGGATCAGAGTCAGAGCGGGCAGAACTGTAGCGGAGACGAAAACCGTGTCAGGAAGGAAAACAGGCACAACAGGATAACAGGATCTGAATAGTAACAAAAGGCTAGAAACGTAGACTGACTGAGCAGAGATTACAATCTGGCAGTGTGGAAGTGGCAGGGCTGAGTATTTGTAGAGGTCTCGATTATGGAACAGGTTGCAGCTGGTGGGGATCGACTCTGACTCCAGCACACCTGTCTCCACCCACACAATCACATACACAGAGAGAGAGGGAGAGAGTACTGGGGGAGTGTCGGCAGGTCAAGGAGACACAGGATGAGCAGTAGAGGGCATTGCAGGAGCAGATGTGACATTGATAGCAGTGTAGCTGTCTAGCGTGAGATATGATAGGAACATCATTAATCATATTTAATACCAGTGTAGCTAGCTAGCGTGAGATATGATACGAACATCATTATCGTGTTCCAACGGGGGTTTTTTGACATCCTGGCTACGCCTGAGGAGAGTAGAATAAGCGGTGTGGCACGGGGAAGGGGGGAGGAAATGTGAGGCAGGCAGGCCTCTATGACCATCATCATCATCCTCATCATCCTCTTTGCCTGTGTCCCAAGTCGTACCTTATTCCCTAAAGAGTAAGCGGTGTGGCACGGGGAAGGGGGGAGGAGATGTGAGGCAGGCCTCTATGACCATCATCATCATCCTCATCATCCTCTTTGCCTGTGTCCCAAGTCGTACCTTATTCCCTAAAGAGTGCACCACTTTTGATCAGAATCCATAGGGCCCTGGTCTAAAGTAGTGCACTATATAAACAACAGGGTGCATTTGGAAGGCAGCGTTATCACACGTAGGTGTATGCTAATCCTTCCTGCCTGGGCCGATGTTTGAGCAAGAGAGGTGTGTGTGTGTGTGTGTGTGTGTGTGTGTGTGTGTGTGTGTGTGTGTGTGTGTGTGTGTGTGTGTGTGTGTGTGTGTGTGTGCGTGCGTGCGTGCGTGCGTGCGTGCGTGCGTGCGTGCGTGCGTGCGTGCGTGCGTGCGTGCGTGCGTGCGTGCGTGCGTGTGTAAAAACATGTTTTCTAGTTGACATTGAGTGAGGTGTTATTGAAGTGATAATCCCGGAGAAACGGTGGGTTTGGAGGATATAATTGGTAATATATTTATTCATATCATTTTCATTCCACGAGGATATAGTCCTGAGGCTGCTTCCCAAGCCGGCTGCTCGTCATTCCAATGTACTGTCTCACTGGTCGTTGGATCGATTGGCAGGTTGCTATGGCAACCCCCGCCCCCATGTTAGCTAGCCAACTACACAGCTAGCACAATCACTTCAGACCAGGGATGGGCAACGTTGATTGGAGATGGGGAACTAATGATGTGGGGCAGCAGTGGCTCGCGGGTTCACCTACCCACATCCTTACCCACACATGCAGTCAGAGGGGGACCTCGCCTAATTGGGGGCCCTCGCCTAATTGGGGGCCCAGGCCTTTTTGGGGGCCCTAGCCTTTTGGGGGGCCCTAATCTTTTTGGGGGCCCGATCCTTTTTGGGGGCCCGAGACTTTTTGAGGGCCCGAGCCTTTTTGGGGGCCCGAGCCTTTTTGGGGGCCCAGGCCTTTTTGGGGGCCCTAGTCTTTTTGGGGGCCCAGGGCTTTTTGGGGGCCCTAGCCTTTTGGGGGGCCCTAGTCTTTTTGGGGGCCCGAGCCTTTTTGGGGGCCCTAACCTTTTTGGGGGTCTGAGCCTGTTTGGGGGTCTGAGCCTTTTGGGTGCCCTAGCCTTTTTGGGGTCTGAGCCTTTTGGGGGTCTGAGCCTTTTTGGGGGTCTGAGCCTTTTTGGGGGTCTGAGCCTTTTTGGGGGTCTGAGCCTTTTTGGGGGCCCTAGTCTTTTTGGGGGCCCGAGCCTTTTTGGGGGCCCTAACCTTTTGGGGGGTCTGAGCCTGTTTGGGTGCCCTAAGCGAAATGTTGAAACTGTTTGCTGCAAATCTACACATTTTGCAAAAAGGGCAGATCTTTTTTTTTTTGCTCACGTTTTACAATTCTAGATATTTTTGCCATTTTGAGGTGGAGAGAAATGTTTCCAGTTTCTAATATGATATCTGAGTGAGACTAATGAAATCAATGGGGGACCACCGGTGGGTAATTTGGAGATTTTATAAATGGGCTGATGAGACCGTGGACAGCACAGAGAGACGGAGCAGTAAAACAGTTCACCATTATAGTCTTAGCAAGTGGAACATCGAGGAATAGACATTGGCTGGCACGCGGTTTCAACCAATCAGTAAGCAGGATTAGAATCACCTGTCGTATAATTCTAATGGGGCAATACTTAATAATAATTTTAGAAAAAGTTAAAGTTTTACGTTTAAGTTTAAGCCGATTTAAAATCGTTGGCGTAGTTGCACGTAATCAACGGCTACATGTTAGCTGTTCCCATTACATAACCTGTCCCATTTAGCCCTATGCTATCATCACCAGGTGGCTGTGATTATATCCGGTTCAAATTCCGTATCAGCCAATTAAAATTGTCAACATATACTGAACAAAAATATAAATGCAACATGGAAAAATTTAAAAGATTTTACGGAGTTACAGTTTATATAAGGACATCAGTCAATTTAAATAAATAAGAACCTAAATTATGGATTTCACATGACTGGGAATACAAATACGCATCTCTTGGTCACAGATACACTACATGACCAAAAGTATGTGGACACCTGCTCATCAAACACCTCATTCCAAAATCATGGGCATTAATATGGAGTTGGTCCCCCCCCTGCTACAACAGCTTCCTCTCTTCTAGGAAGGCTTTCCACTGGATGTTGGAACATTGCTGTTACAACAGCTTCCTCTCTTCTAGGAAGGCTTTCCACTGGATGTTGGAACATTGCTGCTATAACAGCTTCCTCTCTTCTAGGAAGGCTTTCCACTAGATGTTGGAACATTGCTGCTACAACAGCTTCCTCTCTTCTAGGAAGGCTTTCCACTAGATGTTGGAACATTGCTGCTACAACAGCTTCCTCTCTTCTAGGAAGGCTTTCCACTAGATGTTGGAACATTGCTGCTACAACAGCTTCCTCTCTTCTAGGAAGGCTTTCCACTAGATGTTGGAACATTGCTGCTACAACAGCTTCCTCTCTTCTAGGAAGGCTTTCCACTAGATGTTGGAACATTGCTGCTATAACAGCCTCCACTCTTCTAGGAAGGCTTTCCACTAGATGTTGGAACATTGCTGCAGGGACTTGCTTCCATGCAGCCACAAGAGCATTAGCGGGTTCGGGTACTGATGTTGGGCGATTAGGCCTCCTGGCTTGCAGTCTGCGTTCCAATTCATTCCGAAGGTGTTCGATGGGGTTGAGGTCAGGGCTCTGTGCAGGCCAGTCAAGTTCTTCTACACCGATCTCGACAAAATCATTTCTGTATGGACCTTGCTTTGTGCACGGGGGGGCATTGTCCTGCTAAAACAGGAAAGGGCCTTCCCTAAACTGTTTGCCACAAAGTTGGAAGCACAGAATCATCTAGAATGTCATTGTATGATGTAGTGTTAATTACCCTTCACTGGAGGAACTAAGGGGCCCAAACCATGAATAACAGCCCCAAGACCATTACTCCTCCTCTTCACAGTTGGGACTATGCGTTGGGGCAGGAAGTGTTCTCTCGGCATCCACCAAAACCCAGATTCGTCCGTCTGACTGCCAGATGGTGAAGTGTGATTCATCGCTCCAGAGAACGTGTTTCCACTACTCCAGAGTCCAATGGCGGCGGCTTTACACCACTCCAGCCGACACTTTGCAATCGCGCATGGTGATCTTAGGATTTTGTGCAGCTGCTTGGCAATGGAAACCCATTCCCCAAATGAACAGTTATTGTGCTGACATTGCTTCCATGGGGGCAGTTTGGAACTCTGCAGTGAGTGTTCCACCCGAGAACAGACGCTTCCAGGGAGGCAGTTTGGAACTCTGCAGTGAGTGTTCCACCGAGAACAGACCATTGTTACGCGTTACGCACTTCAGCACTCGGCGGTCCCGTTCTGTGAGCTTGTGTGGCCTACCACTTCCCGGCTGAGCCGTTGTTGCTCCTAGACGTTTCTACTTGATAATAACAGCACTTACAGTTGACCGGGGGGCAGCTCTAGCAGGGCATACATTTTGGCGAAGTGACTTGTTGGAAAGATGGCATCTTATACCATATTGAAAGTCACACAGCGCTTCAGTAAGAACAGTTTACTGACGATGTTTGTCCTTGGAGATTGCTTACTGTTTATACTGCAATAAGCTCACATAGTTAGCTGTAACAAACTACAAACTCCACACAGTTCTCACTGAATAGTTGGAAATGTATTTATCACTGAGTAAACCATTTCTGTACTTACAGCATTCAGCAGTACTTACAGCATTCAGCAGTACTTACAGCATTCAGCAGTACTTACAGCATTCAGCAGTACTTACAGAATTCAGCAGTACTTACAGCATTCAGCAGTACTTACAGAATTCAGCAGTACTTACAGCATTCAGCACTACTTACAGCATTCAGCAGTACTTACAGCATTCAGCACTACTTACAGCATTCAGCAGTACTTACAGCATTCAGCACTACTTACAGCATTCAACAGTACTTACAGCATTTACAGCAGTACTTACAGAATTCAGCAGTACTTACAGCATTCAGCAGTGTTTACAGCATTCAGCAGTACTTACAGCATTCAGCAGTACTTACAGCATTCAGCACGACTTACAGCATTCAGCACGACTTACAGCATTCAGCACGACTTACAGCATTCAGCAGTACTTACAGTATTCAGCAGTACTTACAGCATTTACAGCAGTACTTACAGCATTCAGCAGTACTTAACAGCATTTACAGCAGTACTTACAGCATTCAGCAGTACTTACAGCATTCAGCAGTACTTACAGCATTCAGCACTACTTACAGCATTCAACAGTACTTACAGCATTTACAGCAGGACTTACAGAATTCAGCAGTACGTACAGCATTCAGCAGTGTTTACAGCATTCAGCAGTACTTACAGCATTCAGCAGAACTTACAGCATTTACAGCAGTACTTACAGCATTCAGCAGTACTTAACAGCATTTACAGCAGTACTTAACAGCATTTACAGCAGTACTTACAGCATTCAGCAGTACTTACAGCATTCAGCAGTACTTACAGCATTCAGCACTACTTACAGCATTCAGCAGTACTTACAGCATTCAGCACTACTTACAGCATTCAACAGTACTTACAGCATTTACAGCAGTACTTAACAGCATTTACAGCAGTACTTAACAGCATTTACAGCAGTACTTAACAGCATTTACAGCAGTACTTACAGCATTCAGCAGTACTTACAGCATTCAGCAGTACTTACAGCATTCAGCACTACTTACAGCATTTACAGCAGGACCTACAGAATTCAGCAGTACTTACAGCATTCAGCAGTGTTTACAGCATTCAGCAGTACTTACAGCATTCAGCAGTACTTACAGCATTTACAGCAGTACTTACAGCATTCAGCAGTACTTAACAGCATTTACAGCAGTACTTAACAGCATTTACAGCAGTACTTACAGCATTCAGCACTACTTACAGCATTCAGCACTACTTACAGCATTCAACAGTACTTACAGCATTTACAGCAGT
This sequence comes from Oncorhynchus gorbuscha, assembly GCF_021184085.1. NCBI lineage: Eukaryota > Metazoa > Chordata > Actinopteri > Salmoniformes > Salmonidae > Oncorhynchus > Oncorhynchus gorbuscha. The sequence continues at coordinate 108,297 of NW_025746210.1, read as the reverse complement.
ACTTACAGAATTCAGCAGTACTTACAGCATTCAGCAGTGTTTACAGCATTCAGCAGTACTTACAGCATTCAGCAGTACTTAACAGCATTTACAGCAGTACTTACAGCATTCAGCAGTACTTACAGAATTCAGCAGTACTTACAGCATTCAGCAGTACTTACAGCATTTACAGCAGTACTTACAGCATTCAGCAGTACTTAACAGCATTTACAGCAGTACTTACAGCATTCAGCAGTACTTACAGCATTCAGCAGTGTTTACAGCATTCAGCAGTACTTACAACATTCAGCAGTACTTACAGCATTTACAGCAGTACTTACAGAATTCAGCAGTACTTACAGCATTCAGCAGTACTTACAGCATTTACAGCGGTACTTACAGCATTCAGCAGTGTTTACAGCATTCAGCAGTACTTACAGCATTTACAGCAGTACTTACAGTATTCAACAGTACTTACAGCATTCAGCAGTACTTACAGTATTCAACAGTACTTACAGCATTCAGCAGTACTTACAGCATTCATCCGTACTTACAGCATTCAGCATTACTTACAGCATTTACAGCAGTACTTACAGCATTTACAGCAGTACTTACAGTATTCAACAGTACTTACAGCATTCAGCAGTATTTACAGTATTCAGCCGTATTTACAGTATTCAGCAGTATTTACAGTATTCAGCAGTACTTACAGCATTCAGCAGTACTTACAGCATTCAGCAGTACTTACAGCATTTAGCCAGTACCTACAGCATTCAGCAGTACTTACAGCATCTACAGCAGGACTTACAGCAGTCATA
>NW_025746210.1:92500-102500 GCF_021184085.1 Oncorhynchus gorbuscha | reverse complement strand
CTGGCTGGACTGGACTGGCTGGACTGGACTGGCTGGACTGGACTGGCTGGACTGGACTAGCTGGACTGGACTGGCTGGACTGGACTAGCTGGACTGGACTGGCTGGACTGGACTGGACTGGACTGGACTGGCTGGACTGGACTGGACTGGACTGGACTGGACTGGACTGGCTGGACTGGCTGGACTGGACTGGACTGGCTGGACTGGACTGGACTGGCTGGACTGGACTGGACTGGCTGGACTGGCTGGACTGGACTAGACTGGCTGGACTGGCTGGCTGGACTGGACTGGCTGGACTGGACTGGCTGGACTGGACTGGCTGGACTGGACTGGCTGGACTGGACTGGCTGGACTGGACTGGACTGGCTGGACTGGACTGGACTGGCTGGACTGGACTGGACTGGCTGGACTGGACTGGCTGGACTGGACTGGCTGGACTGGACTGGCTGGACTGGACTAGCTGGACTGGACTGGCTGGACTGGACTGGACTGGACTGGACTGGACTGGCTGGACTGGACTAGCTGGACTGGACTGGCTGGACTGGACTGGCTGGACTGGACTGGACTGGCTGGACTGGACTGGCTGGACTGGACTAGCTGGACTGGACTGGCTGGACTGGACTGGCTGGACTGGACTAGCTGGACTGGACTGGCTGGACTGGACTGGCTGGACTGGACTGGACTGGCTGGACTGGACTGGCTGGACTGGACTAGCTGGACTGGACTGGCTGGACTGGACTGGCTGGACTGGACTAGCTGGACTGGACTGGCTGGACTGGACTGGCTGGACTGGACTGGACTGGCTGGACTGGACTGGCTGGACTGGACTAGCTGGACTGGACTGGCTGGACTGGACTGGCTGGACTGGACTAGCTGGACTGGACTGGCTGGACTGGACTGGACTGGCTGGACTGGACTGGCTGGACTGGACTAGCTGGACTGGACTGGCTGGACTGGACTGGCTGGACTGGACTGGCTGGACTGGACTAGCTGGACTGGACTGGCTGGACTGGACTGGCTGGACTGGACTGGACTGGCTGGACTGGACTGGCTGGACTGGACTAGCTGGACTGGACTGGCTGGACTGGCTGGACTGGACTAGCTGGACTGGACTGGCTGGACTGGACTGGCTGGACTGGACTGGACTGGCTGGACTGGACTGGCTGGACTGGACTAGCTGGACTGGACTGGCTGGACTGGACTGGCTGGACTGGACTAGCTGGACTGGACTGGCTGGACTGGACTGGCTGGACTGGACTAGCTGGACTGGACTAGCTGGACTGGACTGGCTGGACTGGACTAGCTGGACTGGACTAGCTGGACTGGACTGGCTGGACTAGCTGGACTGGACTAGCTGGACTGGACTAGCTGGACTGGACTGGTTGGACTGGACTGGACTAGCTGGACTGGCTGGACTGGACTAGCTGGACTGGACTAGCTGGACTGGACTAGCTGGACTGGACTAGCTGGACTGGACTGGCTGGACTGGACTGGCTGGACTGGACTAGCTGGACTGGACTGGCTGGACTGGACTAGCTGGACTGGACTAGCTGGACTGGACTAGCTGGACTGGACTGGTTGGACTGGACTGGACTAGCTGGACTGGACTAGCTGGACTGGACTAGCTGGACTGGACTGGACTGGCTGGACTGGACTAGCTGGACTGGACTAGCTGGACTGGACTGGACTAGCTGGACTGGACTGGACTAGCTGGACTGGACTAGCTGGACTGGACTAGCTGGACTGGACTGGACTGGTTGGACTGGACTGGACTAGCTGGACTGGACTAGCTGGACTGGACTAGCTAGACTGGACTAGCTGGACTGGACTAGCTGGACTGGACTGGTTGGACTGGACTAGCTGGACTGGACTGGTTGGACTGGACTAGCTGGACTGGACTAGCTGGACTGGACTAGCTGGACTGGACTGGTTGGACTGGACTGGACTAGCTGGACTGGACTAGCTGGACTGGACTAGCTGGACTGGACTGGACTGGACTGGACTAGACTGGACTGGTTGGACTGGACTAGCTGGACTGGACTAGCTGGACTGGACTGGCTGGACTGGACTGGCTGTACTGGACTAGCTGGGCTGGACTAGCTGGACTGGCTGGACTGGACTGGACTGGACTAGCTGGACTGGACTAGCTGGACTGGACTGGCTGGACTGGACTGGCTGGACTGGACTGGCTGGACTGGACTGGACTGGACTAGCTGGGCTGGACTAGCTGGACTGGACTGGACTGGACTAGCTGGACTGGACTAGCTGGACTGGACTGGCTGGACTGGACTGGCTGGACTGGACTAGCTGGACTGGACTGGCTGGACTGGACTAGCTGGACTGGACTAGCTGGACTGGACTGGCTGGACTGGACTAGCTGGACTGGACTAGCTGGACTGGACTGGCTGGACTGGACTAGCTGGACTGGACTAGCTGGACTGGACTGGCTGGACTAGCTGGACTGGACTAGCTGGACTGGACTAGCTGGACTGGACTAGCTGGACTGGACTGGTTGGACTGGACTGGACTAGCTGGACTGGCTGGACTGGACTAGCTGGACTGGACTAGCTGGACTGGACTAGCTGGACTGGACTGGACTGGACTAGCTGGGCTGGACTAGCTGGACTGGACTGGACTAGCTGGACTGGACTAGCTGGACTGGACTGGCTGGACTGGACTGGCTGGACTGGACTGGCTGGACTGGACTAGCTGGACTGGACTGGCTGGACTGGACTAGCTGGACTGGACTAGCTGGACTGGACTGGCTGGACTGGACAAGCTGGACTGGACTAGCTGGACTGGACTGGCTGGACTGGACTAGCTGGACTGGACTAGCTAGACTGGACTAGCTGGACTGGACTAGCTGGACTGGACTGGTTGGACTGGACTAGCTGGACTGGACTGGACTGGTTGGACTGGACTAGCTGGACTGGACTAGCTGGACTGGACTAGCTGGACTGGACTGGTTGGACTGGACTGGACTAGCTGGACTGGACTAGCTGGACTGGACTAGCTGGACTGGACTGGACTGGACTGGACTAGACTGGACTGGTTGGACTGGACTAGCTGGACTGGACTAGCTGGACTGGACTGGCTGGACTGGACTGGCTGTACTGGACTAGCTGGGCTGGACTAGCTGGACTGGACTGGACTGGACTAGCTGGACTGGACTAGCTGGACTGGACTAGCTGGACTGGACTGGACTAGCTGGACTGGTCTAGCTGGACTGGTTTGACTGGACTAGCTGGACTAGCTGGACTGGACTAGCTGGACTGGAATAGCTGGACTGGACTAGCTGGACTGGACTGGACTAGCTGGACTGGACTAGCTGGACTGGACTGGACTAGCTGGACTGGACTGGACTAGCTGGACTGGACTGGCTGGACTGGACTGGTTGGACTGGTCTAGCTGGACTGGACTGGCTGGACTGGACTAGCTGGACTGGACTTGCTGGACTGGACTGGCTGGACTGGACTAGCTGGACTGGTCTAGCTGGACTGGTCTAGCTGGACTGGACTGGTTGGACTGGACTAGCTGGACTAGCTGGACTGGACTAGCTGGGCTGGACTAGCTGGACTAGCTGGACTGGACTAGCTGGACTGGACTGGTTGGACTGGACTGGTTGGACTGGACTGGTTGGACTGGACTAGCTGGACTGGACTAGCTGGACTGGTTGGACTGGACTGGACTATCTGGACTAGCTGGACTGGACTAGCTGGACTGGACTAGCTGGACTGGACTGGTTGGACTGGACTGGACTAGCTGGACTGGACTGGACTGGCTGGACTGGACTGGCTGGACTGGACTAGCTGGACTGGACTGGCTGGACTGGACTGGCTGGACTGGACTGGCTGGACTGGACTGGCTGGACTGGACTGGCTGGACTGGACTGGCTGGACTGGACTGGCTGGACTGGACTAGCTGGACTGGACTGGCTGGACTGGACTGGCTGGACTGGACTGGCTGGACTGGACTAGCTGGACTGGACTAGCTGGACTGGACTGGCTGGACTGGACTAGCTGGACTGGACTAGCTGGACTGGACTGGCTGGACTAGCTGGACTGGACTAGCTGGACTGGACTAGCTGGACTGGACTAGCTGGACTGGACTGGTTGGACTGGACTGGACTAGCTGGACTGGCTGGACTGGACTAGCTGGACTGGACTAGCTGGACTGGACTAGCTGGACTGGACTGGCTGGACTGGACTGGCTGGACTGGACTAGCTGGACTGGACTGGCTGGACTGGACTAGCTGGACTGGACTAGCTGGACTGGACTAGCTGGACTGGACTGGTTGGACTGGACTGGACTAGCTGGACTGGACTAGCTGGACTGGACTAGCTGGACTGGACTGGACTGGCTGGACTGGACTAGCTGGACTGGACTAGCTGGACTGGACTGGACTAGCTGGACTGGACTGGACTAGCTGGACTAGCTGGACTGGACTAGCTGGACTGGACTGGACTGGTTGGACTGGACTGGACTAGCTGGACTGGACTAGCTGGACTGGACTAGCTAGACTGGACTAGCTGGACTGGACTAGCTGGACTGGACTGGTTGGACTGGACTAGCTGGACTGGACTGGTTGGACTGGACTAGCTGGACTGGACTAGCTGGACTGGACTAGCTGGACTGGACTAGCTGGACTGGACTGGACTAGCTGGACTGGACTAGCTGGACTGGACTAGCTGGACTGGACTGGACTGGACTAGACTGGACTGGTTGGACTGGACTAGCTGGACTGGACTAGCTGGACTGGACTGGCTGGACTGGACTGGCTGTACTGGACTAGCTGGGCTGGACTAGCTGGACTGGACTGGACTAGCTGGACTGGACTAGCTGGACTGGACTGGCTGGACTGGACTGGCTGGACTGGACTGGCTGGACTGGACTAGCTGGACTGGACTAGCTGGACTGGACTGGACTGGACTAGCTGGGCTGGACTAGCTGGACTGGACTGGACTGGACTAGCTGGACTGGACTAGCTGGACTGGACTGGCTGGACTGGCTGGACTGGACTGGCTGGACTGGACTAGCTGGACTGGACTGGCTGGACTGGACTAGCTGGACTGGACTAGCTGGACTGGACTGGCTGGACTGGACTAGCTGGACTGGACTAGCTGGACTGGACTGGCTGGACTGGACTAGCTGGACTGGACTAGCTGGACTGGACTGGCTGGACTAGCTGGACTGGACTAGCTGGACTGGACTAGCTGGACTGGACTAGCTGGACTGGACTGGTTGGACTGGACTGGACTAGCTGGACTGGCTGGACTGGACTAGCTGGACTGGACTAGCTGGACTGGACTAGCTGGACTGGACTGGACTGGACTAGCTGGGCTGGACTAGCTGGACTGGACTGGACTGGACTAGCTGGACTGGACTAGCTGGACTGGACTGGCTGGACTGGACTGGCTGGACTGGACTGGCTGGACTGGACTAGCTGGACTGGACTGGCTGGACTGGACTAGCTGGACTGGACTAGCTGGACTGGACTGGCTGGACTGGACTAGCTGGACTGGACTAGCTAGACTGGACTAGCTGGACTGGACTAGCTGGACTGGACTGGTTGGACTGGACTAGCTGGACTGGACTGGACTGGTTGGACTGGACTAGCTGGACTGGACTAGCTGGACTGGACTAGCTGGACTGGACTAGCTGGACTGGACTGGACTAGCTGGACTGGACTAGCTGGACTGGACTAGCTGGACTGGACTGGACTGGACTGGACTAGACTGGACTGGTTGGACTGGACTAGCTGGACTGGACTAGCTGGACTGGACTGGCTGGACTGGACTGGCTGTACTGGACTAGCTGGGCTGGACTAGCTGGACTGGACTGGACTGGACTAGCTGGACTGGACTAGCTGGACTGGACTAGCTGGACTGGACTGGACTAGCTGGACTGGTCTAGCTGGACTGGTTTGACTGGACTAGCTGGACTAGCTGGACTGGACTAGCTGGACTGGACTAGCTGGACTGGACTAGCTGGACTGGACTGGACTAGCTGGACTGGACTAGCTGGACTGGACTGGACTAGCTGGACTGGACTGGACTAGCTGGACTGGACTGGCTGGACTGGACTGGTTGGACTGGTCTAGCTGGACTGGACTGGCTGGACTGGACTAGCTGGACTGGACTAGCTGGACTGGACTGGCTGGACTGGACTAGCTGGACTGGTCTAGCTGGACTGGTCTAGCTGGACTGGACTGGTTGGACTGGACTAGCTGGACTAGCTGGACTGGACTAGCTGGGCTGGACTGGACTAGCTGGACTAGCTGGACTGGACTAGCTGGACTGGACTGGTTGGACTGGACTGGTTGGACTGGACTAGCTGGACTGGACTAGCTGGACTGGTTGGACTGGACTGGACTATCTGGACTAGCTGGACTGGACTAGCTGGACTGGACTAGCTGGACTGGACTGGTTGGACTGGACTAGCTGGACTGGACTAGCTGGACTGGACTAGCTGGACTGGACTGGACTGGACTAGACTGGACTGGTTGGACTGGACTAGCTGGACTGGACTAGCTGGACTGGACTGGCTGGACTGGACTGGCTGTACTGGACTAGCTGGGCTGGACTAGCTGGACTGGACTGGACTGGACTAGCTGGACTGGACTGGCTGGACTGGACTAGCTGGACTGGACTGGCTGGACTGGACTGGCTGTACTGGACTAGCTGGGCTGGACTAGCTGGACTGGACTGGACTGGACTAGCTGGACTGGACTGGCTGGACTGGCTGGACTGGACTGGCTGGACTGGACTAGCTGGACTGGACTAGCTGGACTGGACTGGCTGGACTGGACTGGACTGGACTAGCTGGGCTGGACTAGCTGGACTGGACTGGACTAGCTGGGCTGGACTAGCTGGACTGGACTGGACTGGACTGGCTGGACTGGACTGGCTGGACTGGACTAGCTGGACTGGACTGGCTGGACTGGACTAGCTGGACTGGACTAGCTGGACTGGACTGGCTGGACTGGACTAGCTGGACTGGACTAGCTGGACTGGACTGGCTGGACTGGACTAGCTGGACTGGACTAGCTGGATTGGACTGGCTGGACTAGCTGGACTGGACTAGCTGGACTGGACTAGCTGGACTGGACTAGCTGGACTGGACTGGTTGGACTGGACTGGACTAGCTGGACTGGCTGGACTGGACTAGCTGGACTGGACTAGCTGGACTGGACTAGCTGGACTGGACTAGCTGGACTGGACTGGCTGGACTGGACTGGCTGGACTGGACTAGCTGGACTGGACTGGCTGGACTGGACTAGCTGGACTGGACTAGCTGGACTGGACTAGCTGGACTGGACTGGTTGGACTGGACTGGACTAGCTGGACTGGACTAGCTGGACTGGACTAGCTGGACTGGACTGGACTGGCTGGACTGGACTAGCTGGACTGGACTAGCTGGACTGGACTGGACTAGCTGGACTGGACTGGACTAGCTGGACTGGACTAGCTGGACTGGACTAGCTGGACTGGACTGGACTGGTTGGACTGGACTAGCTGGACTGGACTAGCTGGACTGGACTAGCTGGACTGGACTAGCTAGACTGGACTAGCTGGACTGGACTAGCTGGACTGGACTAGCTGGACTGGACTAGCTGGACTGGACTAGCTGGACTGGACTGGTTGGACTGGACTGGACTAGCTGGACTGGCTGGACTGGACTAGCTGGACTGGACTAGCTGGACTGGACTAGCTGGACTGGACTAGCTGGACTGGACTGGCTGGACTGGACTGGCTGGACTGGACTAGCTGGACTGGACTGGCTGGACTGGACTAGCTGGACTGGACTAGCTGGACTGGACTAGCTGGACTGGACTGGTTGGACTGGACTGGACTAGCTGGACTGGACTAGCTGGACTGGACTAGCTGGACTGGACTGGACTGGACTAGCTGGACTGGACTGGACTAGCTGGACTGGACTAGCTGGACTGGACTAGCTGGACTGGACTGGACTGGTTGGACTGGACTAGCTGGACTGGACTAGCTGGACTGGACTAGCTGGACTGGACTAGCTAGACTGGACTAGCTGGACTGGACTAGCTGGACTGGACTGGTTGGACTGGACTAGCTGGACTGGACTGGACTGGTTGGACTGGACTAGCTGGACTGGACTAGCTGGACTGGACTAGCTGGACTGGACTGGTTGGACTGGACTGGACTAGCTGGACTGGACTAGCTGGACTGGACTGGACTGGACTGGACTGGACTGGTTGGACTGGACTAGCTGGACTGGACTAGCTGGACTGGACTGGCTGGACTGGACTGGCTGTACTGGACTAGCTGGGCTGGACTAGCTGGACTGGACTGGACTAGCTGGACTGGACTAGCTGGACTGGACTAGCTGGACTGGACTGGACTAGCTGGACTGGTCTAGCTGGACTGGTTTGACTGGACTAGCTGGACTAGCTGGACTGGACTAGCTGGACTGGACTAGCTGGACTGGACTAGCTGGACTGGACTGGACTAGCTGGACTGGACTAGCTGGACTGGACTGGACTAGCTGGACTGGACTGGACTAGCTGGACTGGACTGGCTGGACTGGACTGGTTGGACTGGTCTAGCTGGACTGGACTGGCTGGACTGGACTAGCTGGACTGGACTAGCTGGACTGGCTGGACTGGACTAGCTGGACTGGTCTAGCTGGACTGGTCTAGCTGGACTGGACTGGTTGGACTGGACTAGCTGGACTAGCTGGACTGGACTAGCTGGGCTGGACTGGACTAGCTGGACTAGCTGGACTGGACTAGCTGGACTGGACTGGTTGGACTGGACTGGTTGGACTGGACTAGCTGGACTGGACTAGCTGGACTGGTTGGACTGGACTGGACTATCTGGACTAGCTGGACTGGACTAGCTGGACTGGACTAGCTGGACTGGACTGGCTGGGCTGGACTGGACTAGCTGGACTGGACTAGCTGGACTGGACTGGGCTGGACTAGCTGGACTGGACTAGCTGGACTGGACTGGACTGGACTAGCTGGACTGGACTAGCTGGACTGGACTGGACTGGCTGGACTGGACTAGCTCGACTGGTTGGACTGGACTGGTTGGACTGGTTGGCTGGGGTGGACTGGGCTGGACTGGGCTGGACTGGTTGGCTGGGCTGGACTGGGCCGGACTGGGCTGGACTGGTTGGGCTGGACTGGCAGGGCTGGACTGGACTGGTCTGGACTTAACTGGGCTGGACTGGTCTAGCTGGACTGGACTAGCTGGACTGGACTGGACTGGACTGGACTGGGCTGGTTGGCTGGACTGGACTGGCTGGGCTGGGCTGGACTGGCTGGGCTTGGCTGGGCTGGACTGGCTGGGCTGGACTGGACTGGTCTGGACTGGGCTGGACTGTCTGGGCTGGACTGGGCTGGACTGGCTGGGCTAGGCTGGGCTGGACTGGCTGGACTGGACTGGACTGGACTGGGCTGGACTGGGAGGGTTTTCTTAAAATGTAAGTATGAAGTGGAAGGACGGTGTGAAAGGATGGATGGATATAGAGATGTTTCTAATGAATGAGTGTTCATTTGGTAAGTGTAGTGTTTGGTAATGGTACTATGCCATATTAACATAGAAAATAGAGTCGCTAAACCAAGCTGTACACAGTCCTTCCTTATGCCGTTCACTAACATGCAGCAACAAAACAAGAATATACAAATATTTCTCATCCCCACTGTAATCAGTAATCATCCAACAGCTACAGTAATCAACCAACAGCTACAGTAATCAACCAACAGCTACAGTAATCATCCAACAGCTACAGTAATCACCCAACAGATACAGTAATCATCCAACAGCTACAGTAATCATCCAGCAGCTACAGTAATCACCCAGCAGCTACAGTAGTCAACCAACAGCTACAGTAGTCAACCAACAGCTACAGTAATCATCCAGCAGCTACAGTAATCATCCAGCAGCTACAGTAGTCAACCAACAGCTACAGTAGTCATCCAGCAGCCACAGTAATCATCCAGCAGCTACAGTAATCATCCAAC
>NW_025746210.1:30000-87500 GCF_021184085.1 Oncorhynchus gorbuscha | reverse complement strand
GGATCCTGGACTTCCTGAGGGGCCGCCCCCAGGTGGTAAGGGTAGGTAACAACACATCCACCACGCTGATCCTCAACACGGGGGCCCCTCAGGGGTGCGTGCTTAGTCCCCTCCTGTACTCCCTGTTCAGTCATGACTGCACGGCCAGGCACGACTCCAACACCATTATTAAGTTTGCTGATGACACAACGGTGGTAGGCCTGATCACAACGATGAGACAGTCTATAGGGAGGAGGTCAGAGACCTGGCCGTGTGGTGCAAGGACAATAACCTCTCCCTCAATGTGATCAAGACAAAGGAGATGATTGTGGACTACAGGAAAAGGAGGACCGCGCACACCCCCATTCTCATCGACAGGGCTGTAGTGGAGCAGGTTGAGAGCTTCAAGTTCCTTGGCGTCCACATCACTAAACAAACTAACATGGTCCAAGCACACCAAGACAGTCGTGAAGAGGGCACCACAAAACCTATTCTCCCTCAGGAGACTGAAAAGATGTGACATGGGTCCTCAGATCCTCAAAAGAGTTCTACAGCTGCACCATCGAGAGCATCACTGGTACGGCAACTGCTCGGTCTCCGACTGCAAGGCACTACAGAGCTAATACGTATTGCCCAATACATCACTGGGGCCAAGCTTCCTGCTGTCCAGGACCTCTATACCAGGCGGTGTCAGAGGAAGGCCCTAAAAATTGTCAAAGACTCCAGCCACCCCAGTCATAGACTGTTCTCTCTGCTACATCACGGCACCAAGTCGAGGTCCAAGAGGCTTCTAAACAGCTTCTACCCCCAAGCCATAAGACTCCTGAACATCTAATCAAATGGCTACCCAGTCACTTTAATAACTCTACCTACATGTACATATTACCTCAATTACCTCGACAAACCGGTGGACCCGCACATTGACTCTGTACCGGTACCCCCTGTATATAGCCTCCACATTGACTCTGTACCGGTACCCCCTGTATATAGCCTCCAAATTGACTCTATACCGGTACCCCCTGTATATAGCCTCCACATTGACTCTGTACCGGTACCCCCTGTATATAGCCTCCAAATTGACTCTATACCGGTACCCCCTGTATATAGCCTCCACATTGACTCTATACCGGTACCCCCTGTATATAGCCTCCACATTGACTCTGTACCGGTACCCCCTGTATATAGCCTCCAAATTGACTCTATACCGGTACCCCCTGTATATAGCCTCCAAATTGACTCTATACCGGTACCCCCTGTATATAGCCTCCACATTGACTCTGTACCGGTACCCCCCTGTATATAGCCTTCACATTGACTCTGTACCCGTACCCCCCTGTATATAGCCTCCACATTGACTCTGTACCGGTACCCCCTGTATATAGCCTCCACATTGACTCTGTACCGGTACCCCCTGTATATAGCCTCCAAATTGACTCTATACCGGTACCCCCTGTATATAGCCTCCACATTGACTCTGTACCGGTACCCCCTGTATATAGCCTCCAAATTGACTCTATACCGGTACCCCCTGTATATAGCCTCCACATTGACTCTGTACCGTAACACCCTGTATATAGTCTCCACATTGACTCTGTACTGGTACCCCCTGTATATAGCCTCCACATTGACTCTGTACTGGTACCCCCTGTATATAGCCTCCACATTGACTCTATACCGGTACCCCCTGTATATAGCCTCCACATTAACTCTGTACCGGTACCCCCTGTATATAGCCTCCACATTGACTCTGTACCGGTACCCCCTGTATATAGCCTCCACATTGACTCTATACTGGTACCCCCTGTATATAGCCTCCACATTGACTCTGTACCGGTACCCCCTGTATATAGCCTCCACATTGACTCTGTACCGGTACCCCCTGTATATAGCCTCCACATTGACTCTGTACCGGTACCCCCTGTATATAGCCTCCACATTGACTCTGTACCGGTACACCCTGTATATAATCTCTCTATTGTTATTTACTGCTGCTCTTTAATGATTTGTTTTTCTTTTTTCTTACTTTTTTGTTTGTATTTTCTTCAAACTGCATTGTTGGTTAAGGGCTTGTAAGTAAGCGTTTCACTTTAAGGTCTAAACCTGTTGTATGATTTGATTTGATTTGATTATATTGACCCCAGACAGACAAGGTGTGTTGATAGTGAGGGTGGACAAGGCTGGTAGGATAGTATTGACCCCAGAGAGACAATGTGTGTTGATAGTGAGGGTGGACAAGGCTGGTAGGTTAGTATTGACCCCAGACAGACAATGTGTAGTGATTGTGAGGGTGGACAAGGCTGGTAGGTTAGTATTGACCCCAGACAGACAATGTGTAGAGATTGTGTGTGAACAAGGCTGGTAGGATAGTATTGACCCCAGGCAGACAATGTGTGTTGATAGTGAGGGAACTTAAATTTGAATGAGTCATCTGTGTGAGTCACACTGCATCTTGGTCCACGGAACACTTCCTGCATCTGTTATTAACATGTAAGTTGTCTTCCTGGTAGCAGTGTTGTCTTCCTGGTAGCAGTGTTGTCTTCCTGGTAGCAGTGTTGTCTTCCTGGTAGCAGTGTTGTCTTCCTGGTAGCAGTGTTGTCTTCCTGGTAGCAGTGTTGTCTTCCCGGTAGCAGTGTTGTCTTCCCGGTAGCAGTGTTGTCTTCCTGGTAGCAGTGGTGTCTTCCTGGTAGCAGTGTTGTCTTCCTGGTAGCAGTGTTGTCTTCCTGGTAGCAGTGTTGTCTTCCTAGTAGCAGTGTTGTCTTCCTGGTAGTAGTGTTGTCTTCCTGGTAGCAGTGTTGTCTTCCTAGTAGCAGTGTTGTCTTCCTGGTAGCAGTGTTGTCTTCCTGGTAGCAGTGTTGTCTTCCTGGTAGCACTGTTGTCTTCCTGGTAGCACTGTTGTCTTCCTGGTAGCACTGTTGTCTTCCTGGTAGCAGTGTTGTCTTCCTAGTAGCAATGTTGTCTTCCTGGTAGTAGTGTTGTCTTCCTGGTAGCAGTGTTGTCTTCCTGGTAGCAGTGTTGTCTTCCTGGTAGCAGTGTTGTCTTCCTGGTAGCAGTGTTGTCTTCCTGGTAGCAGTGTTGTTCAGTGTTCCATGTTAATTGCAGAGGCTGGAAGTGTTCCGTGGACCAAGATGCAGTGTGACTCACACAGATGACTCATTTCAGATCTAAGACAGCCTGGTCCGCCCTCACAACGGGCGACAGGTAGTCTAGCGGTTAGAGCGTTGGGCTAGTAAGCAAAAGATTGCTTGATCGTATCCCCTGAGCTGACAAGGTAAAAAAAATCTGCCGTTCTGCCCCTGAACAAAGCAGTTAACCCACTGTTCCTAGGCCGTCATTGTGAATAAGAATATGTTCTTAACTTACTTGCCAAGTAAAAATATAATCAAATAAAATATATAAAAAAATATAATAAATAATAAAATGAAGCTATAAATAAGCTGACAGGAAATGATTTCAGAGGATTTTGTCCGGGGTTTGAGAATCAATGGAAGATGTCCACTTTGTAGAATGTAAGGAAAGGTTGTTGTGTGTAAAATCCTACCTGATCGGTGGTTTAATTCCAGTCCATTCTCCTTTATAGGAGTTGTTTGACTCTTACATCATTATTTAGAAACATGTCCAAGATCTTGTCCAAAAACAGAGAGGTGTTGCAAAGGGGATCTCACAGCTTGTTCTATCCTGTTTCTGGGCCTCAATCAACTGTTGATATCGGACTGCTTGTTCTCTCCTGTTTCTGGACCTCAATCAACTGTTGATATCGGACTGCTTGTTCTATCCTGTTTCTGGGCCTCAATCAACTGTTGATATCGGACTGCTTGTTCTATCCTGTTTCTGGACCTCAATCAACTGTTGATATCGGACTGCTTGTTCTATCCTGTTTCTGGGCCTCAATCAACTGTTGATATCGGACTGCTTGTTCTATCCTGTTTCTGGACCTCAATCAACTGTTGATATCGGACTGCTTGTTCTATCCTGTTTTGGGCCTCAATCAACTGTTGATATCGGACTGCTTGTTCTATCCTGTTTCTGGGCCTCAATCAACTGTTGATATCGGACTGCCTATCCTGTTTCTGGACCTCAATCAACTGTTGATATCGGACTGCTTGTTCTGACCTCAATCAACTGTTGATATCGGACTGCTTGTTCTATCCTGTTTCTGGGCCTCAATCAACTGTTGATATCGGACTGCTTGTTCTATCCTGTTTCTGGACCTCAATCAACTGTTGATATCGGACTGCTTGTTCTATCCTGTTTCTGGGCCTCAATCAACTGTTGATATCGGACTGCTTGTCTCATTGGGGAGGATTGGCACGATTACATCCCTAGTTCCTATGGAAACACACATTCAGTCAGGGCTGGTTGTACCATCTACTTATCATTATCATAGAGTCATACAGGTATATTTAATAGAGGTGGTCATTATCATAGAGCCATACAGGTATATTTAATAGAGGTGGTCATTATCATAGAGCCATACAGGTATATTTAATAGAGGTGGTCATTATCATAGAGCCATACAGGTATATTTAATAGAGGTGGTCATTATCATAGAGCCATACAGGTATATTTAATAGAGGTGGTCATTATCATAGAGCCATACAGGTATATTTAATAGAGGTGGTCATTATCATAGAGCCATACAGGTATATTTAATAGAGGTGGTCATTATCATAGAGCCATACAGGTATATTTAATAGAGGTGGTCATTATCATAGAGCCATACAGGTATATTTTATAGAGGTGGTCATTATCATAGAGCCATACAGGTATATTTAATAGAGGTGGTCATTATCATAGAGCCATACAGGTATATTTAATAGAGGTGGTCATTATCATAGAGCCATACAGGTATATTTAATAGAGGTGGTCATTATCATAGAGCCATACAGGTATATTTAATAGAGGTGGTCATTATCATAGAGCCATACAGGTATATTTAATAGAGGTGGTCATTATCATAGAGCCATACAGGTATATTTAATAGAGGTGGTCATTATCATAGAGCCATACAGGTATATTTAATAGAGTTGGTCATTACTGTAGAGCCATACAGGTATATTAAATAGAGGTGGTCATTACTGTAGAGCCATACAGGTATATTTAATAGAGTTGGTCATTATCATAGAGTCATACAGGTATATTTAATAGAGGTGGTCATTATCATAGAGTCATACAGGTATATTTAATAGAGTCATTATCATAGAGTCATACAGGTATATTTAATAGAGGTGGTCATTATCATAGAGCCATACAGGTATATTTAATAGAGGTGGTCATTATCATAGAGCCATACAGGTATATTTAATAGAGTTGGTCATTATCATAGAGCCATACAGGTATATTTAATAGAGGTGGTCATTATCATAGAGTCATACAGGTATATTTAATAGAGGTGGTCATTATCATAGAGCCATACAGGTATATTTAATAGAGGTGGTCATTATCATAGAGCCATACAGGTATATTTAATAGAGGTGGTCATTATCATAGAGCCATACAGGTATATTTAATAGAGGTGGTCATTATCATAGAGCCATACAGGTATATTTAATAGAGGTGGTCATTATCATAGAGCCATACAGGTATATTTAATAGAGGTGGTCATTATCATAGAGCCATACAGGTATATTTAATAGAGGTGGTCATTATCATAGAGCCATACAGGTATATTTAATAGAGGTGGTCATTATCATAGAGCCATACAGGTATATTTAATAGAGGTGGTCATTATCATAGAGCCATACAGGTATATTTTAGAGTTGGTCATTACTGTAGAGCCATACAGGTATATTAAATAGAGGTGGTCATTACTGTAGAGCCATACAGGTATATTTAATAGAGTTGGTCATTATCATAGAGTCATACAGGTATATTTAATAGAGGTGGTCATTATCATAGAGTCATACAGGTATATTTAATAGAGGTGGTCATTATCATAGAGTCATACAGGTATATTTAATAGAGGTGGTCATTATCATAGAGCCATACAGGTATATTTAATAGAGGTGGTCATTATCATAGAGCCATACAGGTATATTTAATAGAGTTGGTCATTATCATAGAGCCATACAGGTATATTTAATAGAGGTGGTCATTATCATAGAGTCATACAGGTATATTTAATAGAGGTGGTCATTATCATAGAGCCATACAGGTATATTTAATAGAGGTGGTCATTATCATAGAGCCATACAGGTATATTTAATAGAGGTGGTCATTATCATAGAGCCATACAGGTATATTTAATAGAGGTGGTCATTATCATAGAGCCATACAGGTATATTTAATAGAGGTGGTCATTATCATAGAGTCATACAGGTATATTTAATAGAGTTGGTCATTATCATAGAGTCATACAGGTATATTTAATAGAGGTGGTCATTATCATAGAGCCATACAGGTATATTTAATAGAGGTGGTCATTATCATAGAGTCATACAGGTATATTTAATAGAGGTGGTCATTATCATAGAGCCATACAGGTATATTTAATAGAGGTGGTCATTATCATAGAGTCATACAGGTATATTTAATAGAGGTGGACTTTTAATTTGTATCATTAATTTCTATTAGGCTCAAAACAATCAGAAACAACCAAAACAAACTGTTCCTAGGCCGTCATTGAAAATAAGAATTTGTTCTTTACTGACTTGCCTTGTTAAATAAAGGTTCAAATGCATCCAACCACTATGTAAAGTCACCAGCTTGATGTAGTCATTGCATGTCAGTAGTATGGGGACCAAATACTCAACTTTTGGCCACTTTATTGATAAGAATCTTCAGCTGGGGGGTCAATCATTTTGACCCCTACCTTTTTGGGAGAAATTTATTTTTATTTTTAAACAAAATCTCTTTCTCCGATAAATTGTATTAGTATAAAATAAAATAATTCACCACATTTTTGGAGCATACAATATAGCTCAGTCATTATTGCTGATCTGTATCAAGGGTGTCAATCATTTCAGAGCCCACTGCATGTTTAATGGACGTCGTTCAGTGAACGATAACCTTGTCTGAGACATGACAATTTGTGTTAGCAATGCAAGCCAATACCAAGGCTTTAGGTCTTCAGGTTATCACAGTCAGGATAATGCTTTAGGTCTTCAGGTTATCCCAGTCAGGATAATGCTTTAGGTCTTCAGGTTATCACAGTCAGGATAATGCTTTAGTTCTTCAGGTTATCCCAGTCAGGATAATGCTTAAGGTTTTCAGGTTATCCCAGGCAGGATAATGCTTTAGGTCTTCAGGTTATCCCAGTCAGGATAATGCTTTAGGTCTTCAGGTTATCACAGTCAGGATAATGCTTTAGTTCTTCAGGTTATCCCAGTCAGGATAATGCTTAAGGTTTTCAGGTTATCCCAGGCAGGATAATGCTTTAGGTCTTCAGGTTACCCCAGTCGGGATAATGCTTAAGGTCTTCAGGTTATCACAGTCAGGATTCAGGTTATCCCAGTCAGGGTAATGCTTTAGGTCCTTGGGTTATCCCAGTCAGGATAATGCTTTAGTTCTTCGGGTTATCACGGTCAGGATAATGCTTTAGTTCTTCAGGTTATCCCAGTCAGGATAATGCTTAAGGTTTTCAGGTTATCCCAGGCAGGATAATGCTTTAGGTCTTCAGGTTATCCCAGTCGGGATAATGCTTAAGGTCTTCAGGTTATCACAGTCAGGATAATGCTTTAGTTCTTCAGGTTATCACAGTCAGGATAATGCTTTAGGTCTTCGGGTTATCACAGTCAGGATAATGCTTTAGGTCTTCGGGTTATCACAGTCAGGATAAGGCTTTAGGTCTTCAGGTTATCACAGTTAGGATAATGCCTTAGGTCTTCAGGTTATCACAGTCAGGATTGAGGTATTCAGGTTATCACAGTCAGGATAATGCTTTAGGTCTTCAGGTTATCACAGTCTGGATTGAGGTATTCAGGTTATCACAGTCAGGATAATGCTTTAGGTCTTCAGGTTATCACAGTCAGGATTGAGGTATTCAGGTTATCACAGTCAGGATAATGCTTTAGGTCTTCAGGTTATCACAGTCAGGATTGAGGTATTCAGGTTATCACAGTCTGGATTGAGGTATTCAGGTTATCACAGTCAGGATAATGCTTTAGGTCTTCAGGTTATCACAGTCAGGATTGAGGTCTTCAGGTTATCACAGTCTGGATTGAGGTATTCAGGTTATCACAGTCAGGATAATTCTTTAGGTCTCCAGGTTATCACAGTCAGGGTTGAGGTGTTCAGGTTATCACAGTCAGGATAATGCTTTAGGTCTTCAGGTTATCACAGTCGGGATAAGGCTTTAGGTATTCAGGTTAATGCTTAAGGTATTCAGGTTATCACAGTCAGGATAATGCTTCAGGTCTTCAGGTTATCACATTCAGGATAATGCTTTAGGTCTTCAGGTTATCACAGTCAGGATTGAGGTATTCAGGTTATCACAGTCAGGATAATGCTTTAGGTCTCCAGGTTATCACAGTCAGGGTTGAGGTATTCAGGTTATCACAGTCAGGATAATGCTTTAGGTCTTCAGGTTATCACAGGCAGGATAATGCTTTAGGTATTCAGGTTATCACAGACAGGATAATGCTTTAGGTATTCAAGTTATCACAGGCAGGATAATGCTTAAGGTATTCAGGTTATCCCAGTTAGGATAATGCTTTAGGTCTTCAGGTTATCCCAGTCACGATAATGCTTTAGGTCTTCAGGTTATCCCAGTCAGGATAATGCTTTAGTTATTCAGGTTATCCCAGTCAGGATCATGCTTTAGTTATCCAGGTTATCCCAGTCAGGATAATGCTTTAGTTATCCAGGTTATCCCAGTCAGGATAATTCTTTAGGTCTTCAGGTTATCACAGTCAGGATAATGCTTTAGTTCTTCAGGTTATCCCAGTCAGGATAATGCTTTAGGTCTTCAGGTTATCCCACTCAGGATAATGCTTTAGTTCTTCAGGTTATCACAGTCAGGATTGAGGTATTCAGGTTGTCACAGTTAGGATGATGCTTTAGGTATTCATGTTATCACAGTCAGGATAATGCTTTAGGTATTCAGGTTAATGCTTAAGGTATTCAGGTTATCCCACTCAGGATAATGCTTTAGGTATTCAGGTTAGCCCAGTCAGGATAATGCTTTGGGTATTCAGGTTATCCCAGTCAGGATAATGCTTTAGGTATTCAGGTTATCCCAGTCAGTGTACACCAGATTCCCAGATTCAGACCTCGTCACATACAATATTTGAATATAATTGTTTGATTTTCTCCATCCTCTTCCACGTATAAGATATGGACTGAGCACCATGTTATGCTGTTCATATGCACCCACTTTTAGTTTTTATCTGAAATGTAATCACTGATATCAGACACACGTTGCATGTGCTTCTGCCTCTGCATTGCTTGCTCTTTAAGGCTGGGTTTCTGCATAAGCACTTCGAGACCACTGCTCAAAACATCAGAATTATGAACCCAGACTACCTCCATTCGCAACCAATCATCACACCGCCCCACCTCTATCTGCCACAGGGATCACCGGCTGATAGTCCTAAAACCCGGAAATGAGTAACCTCGAGAGAAATTAATGGGTAAAGAATATTTTCTGGGGATAAACGGCGAAAATTAGGTCTGAGGTTAAGACAGTTAAAACAGGCTTAGGACATCTTATAAATTCGACGAGGTAATATCAGTCAACTAACATGACCTTTATGAATTATGAGCCTATATGTCGTTTATATGTTGTTGTTTCTTTGTATTACATAAATGGTTCAAAATTCACAAAAACTGACGAAAACTGTCTCACCGAACAAAACATATCAGATCTCAAACGCCTGTGTTTACCACATACCTTAGTTTCAGCGTTTATCCAAAAAAATAATAAACTTATTTCCCATAGACTTTGTCCAACGAACCATGGCGGAGTTCGTGCCTACAAAAATGACGCCATTATACTGTTATTCTCTAATGGGCAAGTCGACAAGACATGGATCTGACGCCTGCGCAGAAGCCAGCGTGAGTCTGAATCATCGATAGGGCGACTGTCGGAGCTAAGAATCTAGAGTGATGGGACCTGAGTGAAGGAACAGCCGCGAGTGATCACTCTCCAAGCCGGTTATGACAGGTACATTTCAGCCTTCTATGCCCTCGGATATTCGCTTTAACGGGTTTTTTTTTAAACGGGTTTATAGTGGAAACTGGGCTATCTGATGTGGATTACATAATAGTGGTGGAAATATGATTAGCTGTATGGCTTTTCAACATCTGGAAGTAAACCTTTAAAATGAGAAAATGTCTTGATCTACTGTCTCAACATTTAGGGTGTGATTAACTGTCGAGTTATGTATTTATTTTTGAAAGAACTAGACAGAAGACCTGTTGTCAGACTCAGATCACTAGTGTTTGTAGTTTTGTAAATAGACAGTTGACTTCCCAATCTCAACTTTATTTAGCCTATAGCACGCGCCTGGTGTGGCTTAGAATCCAAAAGCAAATCCGTTTACTTTTGACGATAACAGCTTGTAGCCTAATCGATTACATGGTTTGATGCTATTATCTTAGATAAAAGACGTCTCAAGGGGACTGTGAACGCGAGACGAAGGAAGGACGTGTGTGTCAGAGCAGTATGGCGTCATGTCTTACGTGTCCGCCTCCTTGGGTAGAGCGGATTCACATTCAGCACCATGGACAGCGATATATCTCTCTCGCATTTTCGCCGGGTTACTTTCCTTCGTGTTCTTCGGTTTCAATGTTAATTATTTGAGATTCTAGAATGTGTTTGGGTTCCAATCGGTGGAGAGAACGTGATCAAAACAAGATCAGGTGTTTTGACCACTGGCATCCACGTGACCTTATAATTGGTATGACAGAGGTTATTATATTTCGGAAACGTTTTGTCGTTTCTGCTGTGTTTGTTTACTTGACAACTAGGTTTCTGTTTACATGGAATATTACTCATCAACGCATTGGATTGGAACAAATGACGCTGTGGGCTCTTCAGAGACGTATTTATTATGTATGATAGAGACTGTCAATGAGTACACAAACTATACATACTGCATATCTCATTATTAGCATTTTGCATAATACTAAATGCTGAATATTTAAAGTCATTATTTTGCCATATGCACATTCGATTTTATTTGACCTCTATTTTAATTGATTAAGGTCTCTTTCACAGATAAGCCCTGCTTACACATCATTTACAAAATACCAAACAATACAACTACATCCTTCAACACTGACTACATGTAGACAACAGAAGTGTTATTCATTCAGAGTCTACATAACATCCTTCAACACTGACTACATGTAGACAACAGAAGTGTTATTCATTCAGAGTCTACATAACATCCTTCAACACTGACTACATGTAGACAACAGAAGTGTTATTCATTCAGAGAGAGTCTACATAACATCCTTCAACACTGACTACATGTAGACAACAGAAGTGTTATTCATTCAGAGTCTACATAACATCCTTCAACACTGACTACATGTAGACAACAGAAGTGTTATTCATTCAGAGTCTACATAACATCCTTCAACACTGACTACATGTAGACAACAGAAGTGTTATTCATTCAGAGTCTACATAACATCCTTCAACACTGACTACATGTAGACAACAGAAGTGTTATTCATTCAGAGTCTACATAACATCCTTCAACACTGACTACATGTAGACAACAGAAGTGTTATTCATTCAGAGTCTACATAACATCCTTCAACACTGACTACATGTAGATAACAGAAGTGTTATTCATTCAGAGAGAGTCTACATAACATCCTTCAACACTGACTACATGTAGACAACAGAAGTGTTATTCATTCAGAGTCTACATAACATCCTTCAACACTGACTACATGTAGACAACAGAAGTGTTATTCATTCAGAGTCTACATAACATCCTTCAACACTGACTACATGTAGACAACAGAAGTGTTATTCATTCAGAGAGAGTCTACATAACATCCTTCAACACTGACTACATGTAGACAACAGAAGTGTTATTCATTCAGAGTCTACATAACATCCTTCAACACTGACTACATGTAGACAACAGAAGTGTTATTCATTCAGAGAGAGTCTACATAACATCCTTCAACACTGACTACATGTAGATAACAGAAGTGTTACTCATTCAGAGTCTACATAAGATCCAGCAGGTAGCAGACAGGTAGCAGACAGCAGGTAGCAGTTACTAGGCAGCAGATAGAAGGTAATAGGCAGCAGGTAGCAGGTAGCAGGTAGCATCCTTCAGCAGATAGCAGTTAACTAGCAGGTAGCAGGTAGAAGGTAATAGGCAGCAGGTAGCAGGCAGCAGGTAGCAGCAGCAGGCAGCAGGTAGCAAGGTAATAGGCAGCAGCAGGCAGCAGGTAGCAGGCAGCTGTAGAAGGTAATAGGCAGCAGGTAGCAGGCAGCAGGTAATAGGCAGCAGCTGTCGGTAGCAGATAGCAGGTAATAGGCAGCAGGTAGCAGATAGCAGGTAGCAGGCAGCAGGCAGCAGATAGCAGGTAATAGGCAGCAGGTAGCAGATAGCAGGTAATAGACAGCAGGTAGCAGATAGCAGGTAATAGGCAGCAGGCAGCAGATAGCAGGTAGCAGATAGCAGGTAATAGATATTCTGCAGGCAGGTAGCAATAGCAGCAGGTAGCAGGCAGCAGGTAGCAGGTAGCAGGTAGCAGGCAGCAGGTAGCAGGTAGCAACACAACCTAATATCCTGAACAGGTAGCAGGCAGCAACACAACCTAATATCCTGAACAGGTAGCAGGTAGCAACACAACCTAATATCCTGAACAGGTTGCAGGTTGCAGGTTGCAGGCAGCAACACAACCTGATATCCTGAACAGGTAGCAGGCAGCAACACAACCTAATATCCTGAACAGGTAACAGGTTGCAGGTAGAAACACAACCTGATATTCTGAACAGGTAGCAGGCAGCAATACAACCTGATACCCTGAACAGGTTGCAGGTTGCAGAGGTCCTGAGGCAGGTTGCAGGTTGCAACACAACCTAATATCCTGAACAGGTAACAGGTAGCAGGCAGCAACACAACCTAATATTCTGAACAGGTAGCAGGTAGCAGGCAGCAACACAACCTAATATCCTGAACAGGTAGCAGGTAGCAGGCAGCAACACAACCTAATATCCTGAACAGGTAGCAGGCAGCAACACAACCTGATATCCTGAACAGGTAGCAGGCAGCAACACAACCTGATATCTTGAACAGGTAGCAGCAGCAATACAACCATCCTGCAAGCAGGCAGCAACACAACCTAATATCCTGAACAGGTAGGTACAGGCAGCAACACAACCTGATATCCTGAACAGGTAGCAGGCAGCAACACAACCTGATATCCTGAACAGGTAGCAGGTAGCAACACAACCTGATATCCTAGGTAGCAGAAACACAACCTGATATCCTGAACAGGTAGCAGCAGGCAGAAACACAACCTGATATCCCTGATATCCTGAACAGGTAGCAGGCAGGCAGCAGGTAGCAGGCAGCAACACATACCTGAACAGGATATCCTGAACAGGTAGCAGGCAGCAACACAACCTGATATCCTGAACACAGGCAGCAACACAACCTGATATCCTGAACAGGAACAGTGCAGGTGATTCAAAATGGGAGCAACACTGTGGTTGATCATAAAGCATTGTATCTCTCTCCCATAATAAAACTGTGTGTGTGTGTGTGTGTGTGTGTGTGTGTGTGTGTGTGTGTGTGTGTGTGTGTGTGTGTGTGTGTGTGTGTGTGTGTGTGTGTGTGTGTGTGTGTGTGTGTGTGTGTGTGTGTGTGTGTGTGTGTGTGTGGGTGCATGCGTGCATGCGTGCGTGCGTGCGTGCGTGTGTGTGTGCAGGCAGTGGCACCCGGTGTGTGTGAGGTTAGTGTGGTGCTCTCTCTCTCTCTCTCTCTCTCTCTAGACAGAGCTGAGGTGAAAGGGTCAGGATGGCTTCAGCCTGTGCTGAGATGTGTGGGTCAGACTATGCTGAACAGACGCAGCACGACCAGAGGTACGGCGTCAGATCATACCTCCACCAGTTCTACGAGGAGTGTACTGCCTCCATCTGGGAACGCGACGAAGATTTTCAGATTCAGAGATCGCCTAGTCGGTGGAGCTCTGTCCTCTGGAAGGTATGATATATATGAGAGAAGAGATATCGGGAGGGTATTGGGTCAAGGTGCTGTAAACATCCTGACATGGTCTGGGTAGTGTATTGAGCCAGGTTACTGTAAACATCTGCCTGTTCAGGTCTGTCTAGTGTTAGGAACCCTGATCCTGTCTCTCCCTCCCCCAGGTCTGTCTAGCGTTAGGATCCCTGATCCTGTCTCTCCCTCCCCCAGGTCTGTCTAGCGTTAGGAACCCTGATCCTGTCTCTCCCTCCCTCAGGTCTGTCTAGCGTTAGGAACCCTGATTCTGGTGACAGGCCTCATTGTCCTACTGGTGGGCTACGCCACCCCAACTAAGATCGAAGCGTTCGGGGAAGACGAGCTCCTCTTCGTGGACAGCCACGCCGTCCTCTTCAACCGAGCCTTGGACGTGTGCAAGCTGACGGGCGCCGTTCTGTTCTGCGTGGGCGGCGGCCTGATGGCCGTAGGTCTCCTCCTCTCGGCCTTCTCTAAGAGCTACTCCAAGGAGGAGCTGTACCTGCAGCAGAAGTTTAAGGAGAGGCTGGTTGATATCCAGAATACGGTCCATCCTGTCACCAGAGCCCCTACTCCGGGGGAGAGTAAGATCCCCGTCACCCTGTCTAAAGTGCAAAGTGTCCAGCCCAACTCAGAGACATAACAGTTGTCAATGTAGTAGTGAGAGGTAGATTTTCAGTGGTGTTCATGTGTCCCTGTTCCTAACCCTTCTAAAGGTCAGCTTATGTCATCTTAGTACTACTCCTTACAAACCCTGTGTTTCCAGCACTTACACTCAGGGCTGCAGGAGGAATCACACAGCTCCTTCCATGTGATGCTGTGTAATTAAGGCTGCAGGAGGAATCACACAGCTCCTTTCATGTAAATCTACTGACTGGGTTACAATCATGTACCTAGACCAAGAAACTAACAGACTCACTGTATAGAGCAGTGGGTCTCACCCTGGGGTACTTATCATATCAACATGGGGTACTTATCCTATCCACATGGGGTACTTATCCTATCCACATGGGGTACTTATCCTATCCACAGGGGGTACTTATCCTATCCACATGGGGTACTTATCCTATCCACATGGGGTACTTATCCTATCCACATGGGGAACTTATCCTATCCACATGGGGTACTTATCCTATCCACATGGGGTACTTATCCTATCCACATGGGGTACTTATCCTATCCACATGGGGTACTTATCCTATCCACATGGGGTACTTATCCTATCCACATGGGGTACTTATCCTATCCACATGGGGTACTTATCCTATCCACATGGGGTACTTATCCTATCCACATGGGGTACTTATCCTATCCACATGGGGTACTTATCCTATCCACATGGGGAACTTATCCTATCCACATGGGGAACTTATCCTATCCACATGGGGTACTTATCCTATCCACATGGGGTACTTATCCTATCCACAGGGGGTTCTTGGGGAGACTCATCAGAACGTAGGCCTACTGGTCAAATGAGGGAGTACTTCTGGGGAGACTCATCAGAACGTAGGCCTACTGGTCAAATGAGGGGGCACTTCTGGGAAGACTCATCAGAACGTAGGCCTACTGGTCAAATGAGGAGGTACTTCTGGGGAGACTCATCAGAACGTAGACCTACTGGTCAAATGAGCGGGTTCTTCTGGGGAGACTCATCAGAACGTAGGCCTACTGGTCAAATGAGGGGTTCTTCTGGGAGGAACGTAGGCCTACTGGTCAAATGAGGGGTTCTTCTGGGAGAACGTAGGCCTACTGGTCAAATGAGGGGGTACTTCTGGGGAGACTCATCAGAACGTAGGCCTACTGGTCAAATGAGGGGGTACTTCTGGGGAGACTCATCAGAACGTAGGCCTACTGGTCAAATGAGGGGGTACTTCTGGGGAGACTCATCAGAACGTAGGCCTACTGGTCAAATGAGGGGGTTCTTCTGGGGAGACTCATCAGAACGTAGGCCTACTGGTCAAATGAGGGGGTTCTTCTGGGGAGACTCATCAGAACGTAGGCCTACTGGTCAAATGAGGGGGTACTTCTGGGGAGACTCATCAGAACGTAGGCCTACTGGTCAAATGAGGGGGGTACTTCTGGGGAGACTCATCAGAACGTAGGCCTACTGGTCAAATGAGGGGGTACTTCTGGGGAGACTCATCAGAACGTAGGCCTACTGGTCAAATGACTTCTGGGGAGACTCATCAGAACTAGGCCTACTGGTCAAATGAGGGGGGGGCACAGTAAACAAAAAGGTAGCTAACCGCTAATATAGAGGGCATGTCCTGAGTGGATAAGACATTAAGAACACCTACTCTTTATATGACATAGACTGACCAGGTGAATCCAGGTGAAAGATATGATCCCTTACTGATGCCAGTTGTTAAATCCTCTTCAATCAGTGTAGATGAAGGGGAGGAGACATGTAGATGAAGGGGAGGAGACATGTAGATGAAGGGGAGGAGACATGTAGATGAAGGGGAGGAGACATGTAGATGAAGGGGAGGAGACATGTAGATGAAGGGGGGGACATGTAGATGAAGGGGGGACATGTAGATGAAGGGGAGGATACATGTATATGAAGGGGGGGGCATGTAGATGAAGGGGAGGAGACATGTAGATGAAGGGGAGGAGACATGTAGATGAAGGGGGGACATGTAGGTGAAGGGGAGGAGACATGTAGGTGAAGGGGAGGAGACATGTAGGTGAAGGGGAGGAGACATGTAGATGGAGGGGAGGAGACATGTAGATGAAGGGGAGGAGACATGTAGATGAAGGGGAGGGGACATGTAGATGAAGGGGAGGAGACATGTAGATGAAGGGGAGGAGACATGTAGATGAAGGGGGGAGACATGTAGATGAAGGGGAGGAGACATGTAGATGAAGGGGAGGAGACCGGTAGATGAAGGGGAGGAGACATGTATATGAAGGGGAGGAGACATGTAGATGAAGGGGAGGAGACGGGTTAAAGAAGGATGTTTAAGCCTTGAGACAATTGAGACATGGATTGTGTCTGTGTGCCATTCAGAGGGTGAATGGGGAAGACAAAAGATTTAAGTGCCTTTAAACGGGGTATGGTATAGTGGGTACCAGGCGCACCAGTTTCAGTGTGTCAAGAACTGCAACGCTGCTGGGTTTTCACGCTCAACTGTATCAAGAATGGTCCACCACCCAAAAGGACATCCAGCCAACCTGATACAACTGTGGGAAGCACTGGTGTCAACAGGGGCCAACATCCCTGTCGAAGGCTTTCGACACCTTGTAGAGTCAGTGAACCCAGACGACTTGAGGCTGTCTTGCAACTCGATATGAGGAAGGTGTTCTTAATGTTTTGTCTCCACTAACGGCTAGAGGTAATCACACAGCTCCTGTGATTGAACTCTTTATCAGTGACAGTCAGTCACCGTCTAGCGTAGGTTTTCCACCTTGACTGGATTTATGAGTGTCATCTTCAGCAATGAAGAATTGAAAGAATGGGGTACCTTTTATCTATATTGAGCCTGAGCAATTGCTGCTGACTGTTGTTCTATAATTGCTGTGGTGTAACTAACAGCAGCTGTGGTGTAACTAACAGCAGCTGTGGTGTAACTAAAAGCAGCTGTGGTATAACTAACAGCTGTGGTGTAACTAACAGCTGTGGTGTAACTAACAGCAGCTGTGGTGTAACTAAGAGCAGCTGTGGTGTAACTAACAGCTGTGGTATAACTAACAGCTGTGGTATAACTAACAGCTGTGGTGTAACTAACAGCAGCTGTGGTATAACTAACAGCTGTGGTGTAACTAACAGCAGCTGTGGTATAACTAACAGCTGTGGTGTAACTAACAGCAGCTGTGGTATAACTAACAAACAGCTGTGGTATAACTAACAGCTGTGGTGTAAATAACAGCAGCTGTGGTATAACTAACAGCAGCTGTGGTATAACTAACAGCTGTGGTGTAACTAACAGCAGCTGTGGTGTAACTAACAGCAGCTGTGGTGTAACTAAGAGCAGCTGTGGTGTAACTAAGAGCAGCTGTGGTGTAACTAACAGCTGTGGTATAACTAACAGCTGTGGTGTAACTAACAGCAGCTGTGGTATAACTAACAGCTGTGGTGTAACTAACAGCAGCTGTGGTATAACTAACAGCTGTGGTATAACTAACAGCTGTGGTATAACTAACAGCAGCTGTGGTATAACTAACAGCAGCTGTGGTATAACTAACAGCAGCTGGTGTAATAACAGCAGCTGTGGTATAACTAACAACTAACAACAGCTGTGGTATAACTAACAGCTGTGGTGTAACTAACAGCAGCTGTGGTGTAACTAACAGCAGCTGTGGTATAACTAACAGCAGCTGTGGTATAACTAACAGCAGCTGTGGTATAACTAACAGCAGCTGTGGTATAACTAACAGCAGCTGTGGTGTAACTAACAGCTGTGGTATAACTAACAGCAGCTGTGGTATAACTAACAGCTGTGGTGTAACTAACAGCAGCTGTGGTGTAACTAAGAGCAGCTGTGGTATAACTAAGAGCAGCTGTGGTGTAACTAAGAGCAGCTGTGGTGTAACTAACAGCAGCTGTGGTGTAACTAACAGCAGCTGTGGTGTAACTAACAGCTGTGGTGTAACTAACAGCTGTGGTGTAACTAAACAGCTGTGGTTTAACTAACAGCAGCTGTGGTATAACTAACAGCAGCTGTGGTGTAACTAACAGTAGCTGTGGTGTAACTAACAGTAGCTGTGGTGTAACTAACAGTAGCTGTGGTATAACTAACAGCTGTGGTGTAACTAACAGCTGTGGTGTAACTAAGAGCAGCTGTGGTGTAACTAAGAGCAGCTGTGGTGTAACTAAGAGCAGCTGTGGTGTAACTAACAGCTGTGGTGTAACTAACAGCAGCTGTGGTGTAACTAACAGCAGCTGTGGTATAACTAACAGCAGCTGTGGTGTAACTAACAGCTGTGGTAACTAACTAACAGCTGTGGTGTAACTAACAGCTGTGTTGTAACTAAACAGCTGTGGTGTAACTAACAGCAGCTGTGGTATAACTAACAGCAGCTGTGGTATAACTAACAGCAGCTGTGGTAATAACTAGCTGTGGTGTAACTAACAGCTGTGGTATAACTAACAGCTGTGGTATAACTAACAGCTGTGGTGTAACTAACAGCTGTGGTGTAACTAACAGCTGTGGTGTAACTAACAGCTGTGGTGTAACTAACAGCAGCTGTGGTGTAACTAACAGCTGTGGTGTAACTAACAGCTGTGGTGTAACTAACAGCTGTGGTGTAACTAACAGCAGCTGTGGTGTAACTAACAGCTGTGGTGTAACTAACAGCTGTGGTGTAACTAACAGCTGTGGTGTAACTAACAGCTGTGGTGTAACTAACAGCAGCTGTGGTGTAACTAACAGCTGTGGTGTAACTAACAGCTGTGGTGTAATTAACAGCAGCTGTGGTATAACTAGCCTGTGATTTGATGTTCATTTCCTGCTCAGTTCAACGTAACACAGCTCATTGTAACAGCGGACAGGAAGTGCACAGAGGGAGAAAAAGCCTTTAACACAGAGGATTTATGTTCCACAGTGGTGCAATAACAACGGGGAATGCTACTGTAGTTGTGTTGTTGTTTTATTTACACACAAATAAACAACAAACTGAATCCTCCTCAGTTCCTAGATGAGGTAGAATATATATGGATTTAATCAAACAGTTGAAATGTCTCTAAAGGATAAATATTATATTTAAATTCTGCTCTGTCACTACCTCACCTATTTTCAAATCCCTACGTCATGTTGTTATAATCACAACATAGAATCTATAGACAGTTATAAATCACAACATAGAATCTATAGACAGTTATAAATCACAACATAGAATCTATAGACAGTTGTTATAAATCACAACATAGAATCTATAGACAGTTATAAATCACAACATACAATCTATAGACAGTTATAAATCACAACATAGAATCTATAGACAGTTATAAATCACAACATAGAATCTATAGAATCTATAGTCAGACAGTTGTTATAAATCACAACATAGAATCTATAGACAGTTGTTATAAATCACAACATAGAATCTATAGACAGTTGTTATAAATCACAACATAGAATCTATAGACAGTTGGCTCTAAACCCCTATGTCATGTTGATATAAATCACAGCATAGAATCTATAGACAGTTGTTATAAATCACAACATAGAATCTATAGACAGTTGTTATAAATCACAACATAGAATCTATAGACAGTTGGCTCTAAACCCCTACGTCATGTTGATATAAATCACAACATAGAATCTATAGACAGTTGGCTCTAAACCCCTATGTCATGTTATAAATTAGAATCTATAGACAGTTGGCTCTAAACCCCTACGTCATGTTATAAATCACAACATAGAATCTATAGACAGTTGGCTCTAAACCCCTACGTCATGTTGATATAAATCACAACATAGAATCTATAGACAGTTGGCTCTAAACCCCTACGCGTTGTTGATATAAATCACAACATAGAATCTATAGACACAAGGCAGGGTGATAAAGACACTGGGCTGCTGAGGACATCAGATGCACCAGACAATGGACATACATCACATTACTCTAGACTACTGTTCTGTCAGTTCAGACACAACGGAGCTCTAGTTATTCCCGTAGCAGGGATAGAATGGACACTACAAGCTGCTACGTTTTGTTCGTAGGAGAAACCACAGGTGATCTGGGACGTAACAAGTTGATAGAGCTGAAGATTCTGTGTTGCAGTTTTCTTTAACCTTTTGGATCAATTTCTCTTCAAATGAATATATCAGCTTCGATTTTTCATGTTTGGGGAAAAAACAAGTATCATAGTGTGTGATCTGATGAACTGACTTTTCACATTCAAACTGACCCCTGACCCCTGTGAGAGATGACATCATCCAAACTCGTCCTGTACTAGACTCAACACACAGACCAGGTGTGAGAACACAGACAAAACAAGAGATCGCCTGTTGCTAACGACGACACCTCACCTGGAACACTGGAGGCTGGTGGGAGCGGGAGATTAGCGGAGGAACAGGCTCACATCGTTAAACGGCTGGAATGGGATAAAACGGAACGGTATGAAAAACGCCTGTTCTTAACTACGTCTCCACACACCAGCCTCCACTGACCCGTAACCAAGGTAACCAACATGTCAATCTATAGAAGACAGGTCATGGGGGTGTGAGATAAAGCTACAAAACAAAACCAATGAGAATAACATTACTAGCTAACTAAAGATACATGTAACAGTGGTTATGCCAGTCACTTCTGAGTGGTCAGTTTGTCGTGATGTATCCATATAGTGCCATGTTGTGAATACATTTATAATTACATGTTAATGGAGTAAATTGAAAACCTGTATTTAAAAACCCTGTTCCAAAATATTACAGATGAGTAGTTGTGTTAAAGCTAAGGGCATATTTGTTCTCAAATGGATTCTACCGGGTCAGAGAAAGAAGGAACGAGCAAATATAACTCTGTCCTATATATTACATGTCTATTTTTCATATAACATAATAAATACAACTTGGAATTATCAGCAGCTTACTCCTGGTGACGATTCTGTTTTTCTGATCAACTGTCTCATCTCTGTCCGCCATTTTATGTCCTTAAGCTCTTTATTATCGTAATATATAGTTATTGTCTTACATAACATCTGCTATTATCAACATCCTGTAAAGACACAGGAAGAGGACTTCTGAAGGGAAGTAGAGGCATGACCTTGTTATTTCTAGCAGCTTGAAGAGGAGCGAGGGAGAGAGAGAGAGGCACGAGGGAGAGAGAGGCGCGAGGGAGAGAGAGGGAAAGAGAGGCGCGAGGGAGAGAGAGGCGCGAGGGGGAGAGAGGTGCGAGGGAGAGAGAGATGCGAGGGGGAGAGAGGCGTGAGGGAGAGAGAGGCACGGGGGAGAGAGAGGCACGGGGGAGAGAGAGGCTGGTGGGAGAGAGAGGCGCGAAGGAGAGAGAGGCGTGAGGGAGAGAGAGGCAAGGAGAGAGAGGCAAGGGAGAGAGAGGCTGGTGGGAGAGAGAGGCGCGAGGGGGAGAGAGGCGTGAGGGAGAGAGAGGAACGAGGGAGAGAGAGGCTGGTGGGAGAGAGAGGCGCGAGGGAGAGAGAGGCTCGAGGGAGAGAGAGGCGCGAGGGAGAGAGAGGCTGGTGGGAGAGAGAGGCGCGAGGGAGAGAGAGGCTGGTGGGAGAGAGAGGCACGAGGGAGAGAGGCGCGAGAGAGAGAGGCGCGAGAGAGAGAGAGGCGCGAGAGAGGCACGAGGGAGAGCGAGGCGCGAGGGAGAGAGAGGTGCGAGGGAGAGAGACGCGCGAAGGAGAGAGAGGCGTGAGGGAGAGAGACAGAGGGAGAGAGAGGCGCGAGGGAGAGAGAGGCTGGTGGGAGAGAGAGAGAGAGAGAGAGAGAGAGAGAGAGAGAGAGAGAGAGAGAGAGAGAGAGAGAGAGAGAGAGAGAGAGAGAGGAGAGAGAGGGAGAGAGAGAGAGAGAGGGAGAGAGAGGCTGGTAGGAGAGAGGCACAAGGGAGAGAGAGGCTGGTGGGAGAGAGAGGCGCGAG
Organism: Oncorhynchus gorbuscha; assembly: GCF_021184085.1. Classification (NCBI taxonomy): domain Eukaryota; kingdom Metazoa; phylum Chordata; class Actinopteri; order Salmoniformes; family Salmonidae; genus Oncorhynchus; species Oncorhynchus gorbuscha. Next base: position 64,854 of record NW_025746210.1, on the reverse strand, counting down.
GGATAGAGACAGAGGCTATAAATGGTGCTTCTAGAAATAGAACTCGAGGACGCTCACAGCGTTTGATGACTCACCAGGTTAATGGTTTCTCTAGGCTGTGTGTGACTCTCTCTGTCTCATTCCCAACCTATGCGACTGCAGATAGGACGGGGGAGAGGGGCTGCTGCAAACTGTCTCTTACGGTAATCAATCCATGAGGATTCAAAAGCACATTTTAGACATTTTATTTTCAGGTGTTGGGTCATGTAACTCATTACACAGACCTTCCATCCATACCATCATATAATAACTCATGTCGTGTCTTTGGCTATGCCGGATTAAGTGATATGACATGCTATTCTATCAAATAATTTCTCTGTAATTAATATTACCTGATTGAGCTAAGCATGTAAATGTCATTAACTAGAGAGTCGGGGCACCACAAAATAATATTTATAGAGCTGTTATCTTCCGAATAAACTCTTAAAGACCTGGTACTCTTTTACCACAATAGCAGTCAATATTTAATCGTCACCTTATTCAGTCTCATGTGAAAGTTGTAAATTCTTGGTTTATCTTCACGAAACAAGTTGAATCAGCAATACAAAATGTGGTTAAATTATTTATTTACTAAATACCTAAATAATCACACAGAATTACATCTACACAGAACGGATCATACATTGATTACGAATGATGTCATAAAGGAAAACGTCCCTAGCGGACGGAACATGTATGACTGCTGGTTACACAAAGAAAGGGGTTTGGGTTTTGAATGAAAGAGCGGGAAGACTGAGGAACACAACGGTTCTGTCTTTATCGGGCCGTAGGCAGCTATGCTATTGTAAATACAGTATCTTACGCATTCTAAATAACCGGCAATTTGAAAAAGGAAAATGCAATAAATATTTACTCTGAGCTGCGCTCCGGTAGAATGGTCATAGATAGAGGCCGAGTTGTCTGTCATGGATCTCTCTCTAGAACGGATACTTGGTAGTACTGTCATCGTGTGGTAGAACGCATACTTGGTAGTACCATCATCGTGTGGTAGAACGGATACTTGGTAGTACCGTCGTCGTGTGGTAGAACGGATACTTGGTAGTACCATCATCGTGTGGTAGAACGGATACTTGGTAGTACCGTCATCGTGTGGTAGAACGGATACTTGGTAGTACTATCATCGTGTGGTAGAATGGATAATTGGTAGTACCATCATCGTGTGGTAGAACGGATACTTGGTAGTAGCGTCGTCGTGTGGTAGAACGTATACTTGGTAGTACTATCATTGTGTGGTAGAATGGATACTTGGTAGTACCATCATCGTGTGGTAGAACGTATACTTGGTAGTACTGCCATTGTGTGGTAGAACGGATACTTGGTATTACCATCATCGTGTGGTAGGACGGATACTTAGTAGTACCGTCGTCTTGTGGTAGAACGGATACATCGTCCGTCCTTTCATAGCCCACGCTAACTCAATCGGCTAGGAGGTATCACTTCTTCAGTGAATAAGAGTTCAAAGTTAATACCAAGTTTCCATACTTTAAGCTCATGCTATATACTGACTGGTATAGTCGAAATTCATCCTTTCGGCGTGTCGATCTTCACATTTAAATTCGAGGCTAATTTCGTTAGGTTATTATCTTAGCCCTTTCAACGTGGGGACCGTCGTCCTCTCATCCTTGGAACACAAAGTTGGATTTTCGTCAATGGGTTTATATCGTGGTGAAGAGAAGGGCGTGTTTCATAGTTTACAACCAATGTCTGTTCACTTGGGCGGGGCCTCTGAGTGAGCAGAGTTTACTCTTATAACAAACCTTTCTCTCATTAAGAAGCTAAAATTACATTTCATCTTTTCACAAATAGTTTCATATTTAAACATTTAATTTGCACAACAATTCCATGTGAATCTGATAACTAGAATGTATAGATTTTCCAAGATACAGTTTATGTCATACTATCATTAGTAGTAATGTCTCAGACAACAACTGATCTGATATCATATTCATTAAGTACCAACGCAGGTCAACAATGTAGGTCAACGTCCCGGACATCACAGAGAGACATACAGCTCATCCATAATGTAGGTCAACGTCCCTGACATCACAGAGAGACATACAGCTCATCCATAATGTAGGTCAACGTCCCTGACATCACAGAGAGACATACAGCTCATCCATAATGTAGGTCAACGTCCCTGACATCACAGAGAGACATGCAGCTCATCCATAATGCAGGTCAACGTCCCGGACATCACAGAGAGACATACAGCTCATCCATAATGCAGGTCAACGTCCCGGACATCACAGAGAGACATACAGCTCATCCATAATGTAGGTCAACGTCCCGGACATCACAGAGAGACATGCAGCTCATCCATAATGTAGGTCAACGTCCCGGACATCACAGAGAGACATACAGCTCATCCATAATGTAGGTCTACGTCCCTGACATTACAGAGAGGAAGCAGCAGCTCATCCATAATGTAGGTCAACGTCCCGGACATCACAGAGAGACATACAGCTCATCCATAATGTAGGTCAACGTCCCGGACATCACAGAGAGACATGCAGCTCATCCATAATGTAGGTCAACGTCCCGGACATCACAGAGAGACATACAGCTCATCCATAATGTAGGTCAACGTCCCGGACATCACAGAGAGACATACAGCTCATCCATAATGTAGGTCAACGTCCCTGACATCACAGAGAGACATACAGCTCATCCATAATGTAGGTCAACGTCCCTGACATCACAGAGAGACATACAACTCATCCATAATGTAGGTCAACGTCCCGGACATCACAGAGACATACAGCTCATCCATAATGTAGGTCAACATCCCTGACATCACAGAGAGACATACAGCTCATCCATAATGTAGCTGTATGTCTCTCTGAAATTATGTTCTTCACATCACTGTGTCTCTGCTCACTTCTTCTGACTTCCTTCCGGTACTGAGCTGATGACTTCATTCATTCATTCACGTCCTCCCAGTGCTATTTCTTTACCAGCAGCAGTCCCCGCTCCTTACTACTCCCACACAACATTCACTGCAGAATCATTACAGGTAACTATTACAGAGTTAAATTAATACAGCATTACATTACATTATTACAGCATTACATTATTACAGCATTACATTATTACAGTATTACATTATTACAGTATTACATTATTACAGCATTACATTATTACAGCATTACATTATTACAGCATTACATTATTACAGTATTACATTATTACAGCATTACATTACATTAATACATTATTACAGCATTACATTATTACATCATTACATTATTACAGAATTACATTATTACAATATTACATTATTACATCATTACATTATTACAGCATTACATTATTACATCACTACATTTTTACAGCATTACATTAATACATTATTACATCACTACATTATTACAGCATTACATTAATACATTATTACATCACTACATTATTACAGCATTACATTATTACAGCATTACATTATTACATCATTACATTATTACATTATTACAGCAATACATTATTACAGCAATACATTATTACATTATTACAGCAATACATTATTACATCATTACATTATTACAGCATTACATTATTATAGCAATACAAGTTAGCCAATAGCATTTATTCTCGAGAGCGCTCCCCATAATACCATGGACATTAGTTTACATACCTCACATTTCGTCATAAATGTCCCTCCTCCTCTCAGATACAATGGCAATATAGTTCACAAGTCTTCTCACCTTGTCTGCCACCTGTTAAACAATCTACTACTAGCCCAAGGTCTCTCCCCTCCCTGGGTAGGGACAGAATGTCCTGTAAGGAATGTCAGTATAGCCCCAGGTCTCTCCCCTCCCTGGGTATGGACAGAATGTCCTGTAAGGAACACAGTATTCCAGCCGGTGTGATGATAGCTCCATTCGTTTCTAACAAGGAACAGAAAGTCCTTGTTCTAACTCTTGACTAAAACTACCCACCTTATTTATATATTATAATAAGATTCATACATCCATACAGTAACAGAGTAGTATTCTGTTTAGTTATAATTCTAAGCTAAATGTATACATAATTTAATCATTATTCATAAAAATACCATAACAACAGTATACTATTACAGCATTACATTATTACAGCATTACATTATTTCAGCATTACATTATTACAGCATTACATTATTACAGCAATACATTATTACAGCAATACATTATTACAGCAATACATTATTACAGCAATACATTATTACAGCATTAAATTATTACAGCATTAAATTATTACAGCATTACATTATTACAGCATTACATTATTACATTATTACATTATTACAGCATTGTATGATTACAGTATTACATTACTACAGCATTACTTTATTACAGCAATACATTATTACAGCATTACACATTTACAGCAATACATTATTACAGTATTACATTATTACAGCATTGTATGATTAAATCAAATCAAATCAAATCAAATCAAATTTATTTATATAGCCCTTCGTACATCAGCTGATATCTCAAAGTGCTGTACAGAAACCCAGCCTAAAACCCCAAACAGCAAACAATGCAGGTGTAAAAGCACGGTGGCTAGGAAAAACTCCCTAGAAAGGCCAAAACCTAGGAAGAAACCTAGAGAGGAACCGGGCTATGTGGGGTGGCCAGTCCTCTTCTGGCTGTGCCGGGTAGAGATTATAACAGAACATGACCAAGATGTTCAAATGTTCATAAATGACCAGCATGGTCAAATAATAATAAGGCAGAACAGTTGAAACTGGAGCAGCAGCACAGTCAGATGGACTGGGGACAGCAAGGAGCCATCATGTCAGGTAGTCCTGGGGCACGGTCCTAGGGCTCAGGTCCTCCGAGAGAGAGAAAGAAAGAGAGAATTAGAGAGAGCATATGTGGGGTGGCCAGTCCTCTTCTGGCTGTGCCAGGTGGAGATTATAACAGAACGTGGCCAAGATGTTCAAATGTTCATAAATGACCAGCATGGTTGAATAATAGTAAGGCAGAACAGTTGAAACTGGAGCAGGAGCATGGCCAGGTGGACTGGGGACAGCAAGGAGTCCTCATGTCAGGTAGTCCTGGGACATGGTCCTAGGGCCCAGGCCAGTTGAAAAGAAATACATTATTACAGCATTGTATGATTACAGTATTACATTACTACAGCATTACTTTATTACAGCAATACATTATTACAGCATTACACTTTTACAGCAATACATTATTACAGCATTACATTATTACAGCAATACATTATTACATAAACACATTATTACAGCATTACATTATTACGGCATTACATTACTACAGCATTACATTATTACATTATTACATTATTACATTATTACATCATTACATTATTACAGCATTACATTATTACAGCAATACATTATTGCAGCATTACATTACATTATTACAGCATTACATTATTACAGCATTACATTATTACATTATTACATTATTACAATATTACATTATTACATTATTACAGCATTACATTATTACAGCAATACATTATTGCAGCATTACATTACATTATTACAGCATTACATTATTACAGCATTACATTATTACATTATTTCAGCATTACATTATTACATCATTACATTATTACAGCATTACATTATTACAGCAATACATTATTGCAGCATTACATTACATTATTACAGCATTACATTATTGCAGCATTACATTACATTATTACTGCATTACATCATTACATCATTACATCATTACATTATTACATCATTACATTATTACATTATTACATTATTACATAATTACATTATTACAGCATTACATTATTACAGCAATACATTATTGCAGCATTACATTACATTATTACAGCATTACATTATTACAGCATTACATTATTTCAGCATTACATTATTACAGCAATACATTATTACAGCAATACATTATTACAGCATTACATTACATTATTACAGCATTACATTATTACAGCATTACATTATTACAGCATTACATTACATTTACATTTACATTTAAGTCATTTAGCAGACGCTCTTATCCAGAGCGACTTACAAACTGTTGTCTGACATCAAACATGTCGTTATGAAAAAGTATAGCATGATATCAGCAGCCTGGTGGTACAAAATAGCATAACTGGTCTATTTTAACACCAATAAACCCATCTGTTTTAAAATGTATGTATATGTCAATCTAGCAAACCAGGTAACTAAAAGCAACTTTCTAAACAGTGTTTTGGTTCGTTTCTAGCTTGTTAGAGTAGATGGCTTGCCAGTTCAAATAATGACCATATCATATAGCTCTCAACTTTAGTTCATTTGTATTCATTATTACAGGAACATAAACTCACAACAAGATCATTATTTACAAGTTGTATGGCAATCTACAATAAACACAAATATAAATGCAACATCTATAGTGTAGGTTCCATGTTTCTTGAGCTGAAATAAAATATCCCAGAAATGTTCCATATGCACAAAAAGCTTATTTCTCTCTCATGTTGTGCACAGATTTGTTTACATCCCTGGTAGTGAGCAGTTATCCTTTGCCAAGATAATCCATCCACCTAACAGGTGTGGCTGATTAAACAGCATTATCATTACACAGGTGCACCTTGTGATGGGGACAGTGAAAGGCTACTCAAATGTGCAGTTTTGTCACACAATACAATACCACAGATGTCTCAAGTTGAGGGAGCATGCAATTGGCATGCTGACTGCAGGAATGTCCACCAGAGCTGTTGCCAGTTAATTGAATGTTAATTTTTCTATCATAAGCTGCCTCAGTGTTATTTTTAGAGAATTTAGCAGTGCATCCAACCGCCCTCACAACCGCAGAACACGAGTATGGCGTTGTTTACAGCATTGCTCATGTCACAGATGCATGTGACAGTCAGTAACATTTTTGAAATGGTTGCGTTTATATTCTTGTGCAGTATAATTACAGAAAATAGCTTACTGATGTGTAGTGAAATAAAAGCAGGGGTTTCTACCGGAGCATTTTAGAACTTGGACACTGTCTCGTTGGCCTAAAGGTTTATCCTAATTTGACTTTGATGCAGGTCAATACAGCAATTGTTCCTTCACATTAGTCTCTGGTAAACGCACAGTATATCAAATAAAATCAGTTTGTCACATGCACAGGATACAGAAGGTGTAAACGGTACAGTGAAATGGCTGCTTGCATAGTGGAGTCTTTTTGTTTAGACATAGCTAGCTAAACAATGAACCATAATCCCAACTCATAACGTTACTACACTGCACGAATCTAGAGGTAGCTAGAGCCAACCAACTAATTTCAATGTAGGCTAACAGTAAGCTTTAACTTGCAATGAAAACAACTTTCTGACAAAATTAGAAGCTTCTATCTGAATGTAGCTAGCTAGACTCTCTTGCCCGTATACATGGATGAATGCTTCTCCCAATCTGTCATGGATGACGTGGTTGCCTTTTTAGTTTGAAAATATAATCCGGAGATGTGTTTTATTCAACTGCTTTCTATGTTCTCTTTTCAACTTCCTCCGTGTTTGCAATCGAACGCCTGAATTGTCTCCTGAGCTATCATACTCTGCTTCTACTGGGCATTCAACGGATTTCAAAACTCGGGCCTCCAGAAAGTGGAGAGCCTTAGCAACACTTTTGCAATAACATTACAATAGCATTATATGATTACAGAAATACATTATTACAGCATTACATTATTACAGCATTACTTTATTACATCATTACATTATTACAGAATTACATTATTACAATATTACATTATTACAGCATTATATGATTACAGAAATACATTACTACAGCATTACATTACTACATCATTACATTATTACAGCATTACATTATTTCAGCAATACATTATTACAGCATTACATTATTACAGCATGACATCATTGCAGCATACTATTGTAGTTACAGCACCAGTGTCTAGTACAGTCAGTTCAGCATGTCACAGTAACAGAGGCTATACATCAGGAGATACACAGCATGGTCTCACTGTCTGGCTGCCCATTGACATCTTCTGCCCCTGGTGAATTAACAGGCTGTTTCTGGACTGGGAAGCTGGGAGGAAGAGTGTAGAATTGTGGGAAGCTGGGAGGAAGAGTGTAGAATTGTGGGAAGCTGGGAGGAAGAGTGTAGAATTGTGGGAAGCTGGGAGGAAGAGTGTAGAATTGTGGGAAGCTGGGAGGAAGAGTGTAGAATTGTGGGAAGCTGGGAGGAAGAGTGTAGAATTGTGGGAAGCTGGGAGGAAGAGTGTAGAATTGTGGGAAGCTGGGAGGAAGAGTGTAGAATTGTGGGAAGCTGGGAGGAAGAGTGTAGAATTGTGGGAAGCTGGGAGGAAGAGTGTAGAATTGTGGGAAGCTGGGAGGAAGAGTGTAGAATTGTGGGAAGCTGGGAGGAAGAGTGTAGAATTGTGGGAAGCTGGGAGGAAGAGTGTAGAATTGTGGGAAGCTGGGAGGAAGAGTGTAGAATTGTGGGGAGATGTGAGGATTCTCTGTGACTAGGTTTTTGCAATAATGTTATTTATCCAGACACGTCTCTCTCCACTAGGAGAAAAAAAACATGGTAAGTGATGTGGATCAGCCTGCTACCACAACGCACCAAAGTACGTTCATCTCTAGGGGACAGAACGCGTCTCCTTCCTGAGAGGTATGACGGCTGCGTGGGCACATGGTGTTCATCTCTAGGGGACAGAACGCGTCTCCTTCCTGAGAGGTATGACGGCTGCGTGGGCACATGGTGTTCATCTCTAGGGGACAGAACGCGTCTCCTTCCTGAGAGGTATGACGGCTGCGTGGGCACATGGTGTTCATCTCTAGGGGACAGAACGCGTCTCCTTCCTGAGAGGTATGACGGCTGCGTGGGCACATGGTGTTTATACTTGCGTACTATTGTTTGTGCAGATGAACGTGGTACCTTCGGGAGTTTGGAAATTGCTCCCAAGGATGAACCAGACTTGTGGAGGTTTATAAAAACTGTCTGAAGTCAGGGCTGAGTTCTTTTGATTTCCCCATGATGTCAAGCAAAGAGGCACTGAGTATGAAGGTAGGCCTTGGAATACATCCACAGGTACACCTCCAATTGACTCAAATGATGTCAATTAGCCTACCAGAAGCTTCTAAAGCCATGACATATTTTTCTGGAAATTTCCAAGCTGTTTAAAGGCACAGTCAAGTTAGTGCATGTAAACTTCTGACCCACTGGAATTGTGATACAGTGAATTAATCTGTCTGTAAACAACAAAAAATGACTTGTGTCATGCACAAAGTAGATGTCCTAACCGACTTGCCAAAACTATAGTTTGTTAACATCAAATTTGTGGAGTGGTTGAAAAACAAATTTTAATGACTACAACCTAAGTGTATGTAAACTTCCGACTTCAACTGTATATACTGAACTAATATATATATATATATACTGAACTGAAATATATATACTCTGAACAAAAATATATATATACACTGAACACAAAAATATATACAGTACCAGTCAAAAAGGTGGACACACCTACTCATTCCAGGGTTTTTCTTTATTTTTACTATTTTCTACATTGTAGAATAATAAATAATAGTGAAGACATCAAAACTATGAAATGACACAATATGGAATCATGTAGTAACCAAAAAAGTGTTAAACAAATCCAAATATATTTTATATTTGAGATTTTTCAAAGTAGCCACCCTTTGCATTGATGACAGCTTTGCCCACGCTTGGCATTCTCTCAACCAGCTTCATGGGGTAGTCACCTGGAATGCATTTCGATTAACAGGTGCGCCATGTTAAAAGTTCATTCGTGGAATTTCTTTCCTTCTTAATGCATTTGAGCCAATCAGTTGTGTTGTGACAAGGTAGGGGTGGTATACAGGAGATAGCCCTATTTCGTAAAAGACCAAGTCCATAATATGGCAAGAACAGCTCAAATAAGCAAAGAGAAACGACAGTCCATCATTACTTTAAGACATGAAGGACAGTCAATGCGGAAAATTTCAAGAACTTTTAAAGTTTCTTCAAGTGCAGTCGCAAAAACCATCCAACTCTGTGATGAAACTGGCTCTCATGAGGACAGGAAAGGAAGAGGCTCTCATGGGGACAGGAAAAGGAAGACTCAGAGTCTGCTCTGCTGCAGAGGATAAGTTCATTAGAGTTAACAGGCTCTCATGAGGACCACCACAGGAAAGGAAGACTCGGAATTACCTCTGCTGCAGAGGATAAGTTCATTAGAGTTACCAGGCTCTCATGAGGACAGGAAAGGAAGACTCAGAATTACCTCTGCTGCAGAGGATAAGTTCATTAGAGTTACCAGACTCAGAAATTGCAACCCAAATAAATGCTTCACAGAGTTCAAGTAACAGACACATCTCAACATCAACTGTTCAGAGGAGACTGCGTGAATCAGGCATTAATGGTCAAATTACTGCAAAGAAACCACTACTAAAGCACACCAATAATAAGAAGAGACTTGCTTGGGCCAAGAAACATGAGCAATGGACATTAGACCGGTGGAAATCTGTCCTTTGGTCTGATGAGTCTAAATTTGAGATTTTTGGTTCCGTTGTGAGACGCAGAGTAGGTGAACGGATTATCTCCGCATGTGTGGTCCCACCATGAAGCATGGAGGAGGAGGTGTGTGGTTCCCACCATGAAGCATGGAGGAGGAGGTGTGTGGTTCCCACCATGAAGCATGGAGGAGGAGGTGTGTGGTTCCCACCATGAAGCATGGAGGAGGAGGTGTGTGGTTCCCACCATGAAGCATGAAGGAGGAGGTGTGTGGTTCCCACCATGAAGCATGGAGGAGGAGGTGTGTGGTTCCCACCATGAAGCATGGAGGAGGAGGTGTGATGGTGTGGGGGTTCCTTGATGGTGACACTGTCAGTGATTTACTTAGAATTCAAGGCACACTTAACCAGCATGGCTACCACAGCATTCTGCAGCAATGCGTCATCCCATCTGGTTTTGGCTTAGTGGGGCTATCATTTGTTTCTCAACAGGACAGTGACCCAACACAACTCCAGGCTGTGTAAGGGCTATTTGACCAAGAAGGAGAGTGATGGAGTGCTGCATCAGATGACCTGGCCTCCACAATAACCTGACCTCAACCCAATTGAGATGGTTTGGTTTGCACTGCAGAGTGAAGGAAAAGCAGCCAACAAGTTATCAGCATATGTGGGAACTCCTTCAAGACTGTTGGAAAAGCATTCCAGGTGAATCTGGTTGAGAGAATGCCAAGAATGTGCAAAAATGTCATCAAGGCAAAGGGTGGCTACTTTGACGAATCTCAAATATAACACTTTTTTTTGGTGCCAAGGAGTATATCTGTCTGTAAGAAAGCCCTTTTGTGGGGAAAAACACATTATGATTGGCTGAGCCCCCCCCCCCACACACCCACACATGGCTGTGTCTCTGCCGAGTCATGTGAAATCCATAGATTAGGGCCTAATGAATTTAATTCAATTGACTGATTTCCTTATTGGAACTGTAACTCAGCAAAATCTTTGAAATTGTTGCAGGTTGCTTTATAATTTTTATTCAGTATAGATTAAGATGTTTTATTTGATTGTTAAGCCCATAACCATGTGTATGAGGTTTATACTTTTGTTTCAAAGTAGATTTGTTTAAGACTACCCAGAAGCACTCCGTGTGACCCGGATGTAGCCCACTGCAGTACCAGGGTTCAAAGGTGAACTTGTGTTATTTGTCAATTATAAAACATTTCAATACATACACATGTTGTTTATCTTAGTTTCAGTTTATTCCATTTCTGTTTACAAGACGGTTTCAGAGAACCGATGATCTTTTACAGGATGAGGCACCACGATGTGGTACAGGGTGAGGCACCACGATGTGGTACAGGGTGAGGCACCACCATGTGGTACAGGGTGAGGCACCACCATGTGGTACAGGGTGAGGCACCACCATGTGGTACAGGGTGAGGCACCACGATGTGGTACAGGGTGAGGCACCACCATGTGGTACAGGGTGAGGCACCACCATGTGGTACAGGGTGAGGCACCACCATGTGGTACAGGATGAGGCACCACCATGTGGTACAGGATGAGGCACCACCATGTGGTACAGCGTTGCAGAAACAGACAAATGTACAATATTGTCTTGTTTAGTTCTTATTGCTTAATGAGGTACTGTATTGTCTTGTTTAGTTCTTATTGCTTAATGAGGTACTGTATTGTCTTGTTTAGTTCTTATTGCTTAATGAGGTACTGTATTGTCTTGTTTAGTTCTTATTGCTTAATGAGGTACTGTATTGTCTTGTTTAGTTCTTATTGCTTAATGAGGTACTGTATTGTCTTGTTTAGTTCTTATTGCTTGATGAGGTACTGTATTGTCTTGTTTAGTTCTTATTGCTTGATGAGGTACTGTATTGTCTTGTTTAGTTCTTATTGCTTAATGAGGTACTGTATTGCATGTTGCAGCTTACTAACTACTATATGGTAAAACAGTGGCAGAAGCATAAGCAGACCTGTTTTCAGACAAGAAACAAAGAATATGTACATATACACTAAGGCAGAAATCTCTCTCTCTCTGTAACAGACCCATCTCTCTCTCTCTCTCTCTCTCTGTAACAGACCCATCTCTCTCTCTCTCTCTCTCTGTATTGTCTTGTAGTTCCAGACCCATCTCTCTCTCTCTCTCTCTCTCTGTAACAGACCCATCTCTCTCTCTCTCTCTGTAACAGACCCATCTCTCTCTCTCTCTCTCTCTCTCTGTAACAGACCCATCTCTCTCTCTCTCTCTCTCTCTCTCTCTGTAACAGACCCATCTCTCTATCTCTCTCTCTCTTTAACAGACCCATCTCTCTCTCTCCTCTCTCTCTCTCTGTAACAGACCCATCTCTCTCTCTCTGTAACAGACCCATCTCTCTCTCTCTGTAACAGACCCATCTCTCTCTCTGTAACAGACCCATCTCTCTCTCTCTGTAACAGACCCATCTCTCTCTCTCCTCTCTCTGTAACAGACCCATCTCTCTCTCCTCTCTCTCTCTCTGTAACAGACCCATCTCTCTCTCCTCTCTCTCTCTGTAACAGACCCATCTCTCTCTCCCCTCTCTCTCTCTCTCTGTAACAGACCCATCTCTCTCTCCCCTCCCCCTCTCTCCTCTCTCTCTCTCTGTAACAGACCCATCTCTCTCTCCTCTCTCTCTCTGTAACAGACCCATCTCTCTCTCCCCTCTCTCTCTCTGTAACAGACCCATCTCTCTCTCTCTCTTCTCTCTCTCTCTGTAACAGACCCATCTCTCTCTATCCTCTCTCTCTCTCTCTGTAACAGACCCATCTCTCTCTCTCTCCTCTCTCTCTCTCTCTCTCTCTCTGTAACAGACCCATCTCTCTCTCTCTCTCTCTCTCTGTAACAGACCCATCTCTCTCTCTCCTCTCTCTCTCTCTGTAACAGACCCATCTCTCTCTCTCTCTCTCTCTCTCTCTCTCTCTCTCTCTCTCTGTAACAGACCCATCTCTCTCTCCTCTCTCTCTCTCTCGCTGTAACAGACCCATCTCTCTCTCCTCTCTCTCTCTCTCTGTAACAGACCCATCTCTCTCTCTCTCTCTCTCTCTCTCTGTAACAGACCCATCTCTCTCTCTCTCCTCTCTCTCTCTCTGTAACAGACCCATCTCTCTCTCTCTCTCTCTCTCTCTCTCTCTCTGTAACAGACCCATCTCTCTCTCTCTCTCTCTCTCTCTCTCTGCTGTAACAGACCCATCTCTCTCTCTCTCTCTCTCTCTCTGTAACAGACCCATCTCTCTGAAGACTACAGTGTGTCCAACAGATAATAACCACTCGGAAACTATTTGAACTTCAGTCATTTATCATCAGTCACTACTTAATTACCATTTAAGAATAATGACATCCCACAGATGTTACATGGTAATTTGATGAAAGAAAAAGGCAGAGTGTAACTGTTATGACAGCTGTCGGATCCTCTTAGCACTGGTGATTTACACTACGCTTCAAATAGAAACTCCCCAATAGCTGTGTACCCCTATGTAACTAAACAACCAGTCACATATAATCCCACATATAATCCCACATATAATCCCACATATAAATAATGATTTACACTATACTTCAAATAGAAACTCCCCTATAGCTGTGTACCCCTATGTAACTAAACAACCAGTCACATATAATCCCACATATAATCTCACATATAATCCCACATATAAATAATGATTTACACTATACTTCAAATAGAAACTCCCCTATAGCTGTGTACCCCTATGTAACTAAACAACCAGTCACATATAATCCCACATATAATCTCACATATAATCCCACGTATAATCCCATTTATAATCCCACATATAAATAATGATTTACACTACGCTTCAAATAGAAACTCCCCTATAGCTGTGTACCCCTATGTAACTAAACAACCAGTCACATATAATCCCACATATAAATAATGATTTACACTATACTTCAAATAGAGACTCCCCTATAGCTGTGTACCCTATGTAGCTAAACAACCAGTCACATATAATCCCACATATAATCCCACATATAATCCCACATATAATCCCACATATAATCCCACATGATATCCAGGATATTCCCCTCGAAGAACGTAAGAGAGGCACTTTGCTCAGCAGCACCACATTGTTAAGAAAATGTTTAAAAATCCTGTTAATTAAGAACCCTGATAATGTAATATTGTGTTGTTGTGGTGGATTATAGTGATATGTTTCTTTGTTCCCTACATGCTAGTCTTGTCACCCTTCTCCCTTAAGGCTTTTCTTAAACAACACGTCCAACTCCTCTTTGTTGCTTTGATCTTCTCATTGGAACCTTTTACCTGGTCTCGGGTCTCGGGTCTCGGGTCTCCGGTCTCTGGGCCCAGGTCTCTCTCCCTGTTTCTTCCTCTTCTGATGATTCTCCCTCCCCATTTCTCTCCTCTTTGTCACCCCCCTCTCCTTTCTCCTTTGCAGACTTGTCTGTTTTGGTATCTTTAAAAAAGTAGTTGCATCATCCTTCTCTCTCTTCACCTCTCTATCTTCTCCTGTCTCTGAAGGTTCACCTCTCTATCTTCTCCTGTCTCTGAAGGATCACCTCTCTATCTTCTCCTGTCTCTGAAGGATCACCTCTCTATCTTCTCCTGTCTCTGAAGGATCACCTCTCTATCTTCTCCTGTCTCTGAAGGATCACCTCTCTATCTATCTCTATCCTGTCTCAGTTCCAGGTTCCTTATCTACTTCCTCCCTCCTCTGTCTCAGAATCTGTCTCAGTTCCAGGTTCCTTATCTACTTCCTCCCTCCTCTGTCTCAGAATCTGTCTCAGTTCCAGGTTCCTTGTCTACTTCCTCCTCATCTTTCTTTTCCACAGGATCACGATTCATCTCGTCTTCCTCTATCCACTTTCTCTTTCTACTATTTTCCATCTGTTGAAGATGGACCGTCATCCCTCTTCTCCAACCTCCTCAGCTTTATCCGGTGCCTCATCCTCTCCTTCCTCCCTTCCCCTCTCCATCCTTCATTTCTCCAGGACCAGGTTCTCCAGACTTCCCCCTAGCTTGGTCTCAGAATCTTCTCACCAACCACACTGTCTGAGTCCTCCTCTGTGGTTTTTTAATATCTTCGTTGTTATCACCTTGTTCCTCTGTGGTAATCCTCTTAGTAATATCTTCTGTTATTATCACCTTGTTCCTCGGTGGTAATCCTCTTAGTAATATCTTCGTTGTCATCACCTTGTTCCTCTGTGGTTTTAGTCCATCTTCTATCACCTTGTTCCTCTGTGGTTTTAGTAATATCTTCCTTGTCATCACCTTGTTCCTCTGTGGTAATCCTCTTAGTAACATCTTCGTTGTTATCACCTTGTTCCTCTGTGGTTTTAGTAACATCTTCTTGTTTCACCTTGTTCCTCTGTGGTAATCCTTTAGTAACACCTTGTTCCTCTGTGGTAATCCTCTTAGTAATATCTTCGTTGTTATCACCTTGTTCCTCTGTGGTTTTAGTAATATCTTCCTTGTTATCACCTTGTTCCTCTGTGGTTTTAGTAACATCTTCCTTGTTATCACCTTGTTCCTCTGTGGTAATTTTAGTAACATCTTCGTTGTTATCACCTTGTTCCTCTGTGGTTTTAGTAACATCTTTGTTGTTATCACCTTGTTCCTCTGTGGTTTTAGTAACATCTTCGTTGTTATCACCTTGTTCCTCTGTGGTTTTAGTAACATCTTCGTTGTTATCACCTTGTTCCTCTGTGGTAATTTTAGTAACATCTTCGTTGTTATCACCTTGTTCCTCTGTGGTTTTAGTAACATCTTCGTTGTTATCACCTTGTTCCTCTGTGGTTTTAGTAACATCTTCGTTGTTATCACCTTGTTCCTCTGTGGTTTTAGTAACATCTTCGTTGTTATCACCTTGTTCCTCTGTGGTTTTAGTAACATCTTCGTTGTTATCACCTTGTTCCTCTGTGGTTTTAGTAATATCTTCGTTGTCATCACCTTGTTCCTCTGTGGTTTTAGTAATATCTTCCTTGTTATCACCTTGTTCCTCTGTGGTTTTAGTAATGTCTTCGTTGTTATCACCTTGTTCCTCGGTGGAGTTCTCAGCTACTGCAGTCTCCTCCTCTTCAACTTTTTCTCCCTCTGGACTCTCCTCTGTGTCAGTAGATTTACTGTCCTCCGTTGGCATCTGAAATTAATTGTACAATAACAACTGAATATGATTATATTATCGTGAGCCTTTCAGACACAATATGTTGAACATTCAAACAGTTGGAATTGTATTTGAGCTATAGATAATATACAAAATAATGTACACTTTTTTTATTAAAAGCCTGAAACTTGGTACACGTGTACAGTAGTAAGCAATATATGCAAGTGTGAGGTGTGTCTAACCTCTTCAGAGGTCAGGTCACTGTGTGGAGGGGTGTGTCTAATCTCTTCAGAGGTCAGGTCACTCTGTGTAGAGGTGTGTCTAACCTCTTCAGTGGACAGGTCACTGTGTGTAGAGGTGTGTCTAACCTCTTCAGAGGTCAGGTCACTGTGTGGAGAGGTGTGTCTAACCTCTTCAGTGGACAGGTCACTCTGTGGAGAGGTGTGTCTAACCTCTTCAGTGGACAGGTCACTGTGTGTAGAGGTGTGTCTAACCTCTTCAGTGGACAGGTCACTGTGTGTAGAGGTGTGTCTAACCTCTTCAGTGGACAGGTCACTGTGTGTAGAGGTGTGTCTAACCTCTTCAGTGGACAGGTCACTGTGTGTAGAGGTGTGTCTAACCTCTTCAGTGGACAGGTCACTGTGTGAAGAGGTGTGTCTAACCTCTTCAGAGGACAGGTCACTGTGTGAAGAGGTGTGTCTAACCTCTTCAGAGGACAGGTCACTCTGTGGAGAGGTGTGTCTAACCTCTTCAGTGGACAGGTCACTGTGTGGAGGGGTGTGTCTAACCTCTTCAGTGGACAGGTCACTGTGTGGTGACAGGTCTGCATCCTCTAAAGGGCCTTCATCAGTCTGCACCTCCCCGTCTGCATCAGAGGAAGGAGGTTGTTGCTATTAACCAGCCGTAGCACAACACTGACACCTCATGGTATTAACACAGACACAGACAGTACACATAGGGAACATTATTCATGGGAAAAAGCAGCCCTTCAGACAGCACAGCTCATAGGAGTAGATCTCAGAGTGGCAGGGCTGCCATTTGGGCTGAAAATAAGACCCTGGAATGTGGCTTTAAAAACATATGATCTCATTATTAATAACATATATTTAGATATTATCTCATTATTAACAACATATAATATATAATAATAATAATATATGCCATTTAGCAGACGCTTTTATCCAAAGCGACTTACAGTCATGTGTGCATACATTCTACGTATGGGTGGTCCCGGGATTGAACCCACTACCCTGGCATTACAAGCGCCATGCTCTACCAACTGAGCTACAGAAGGACCCACATATATTTAGATATTATCTCATTATTAACATATATTTAGATATGATCTCATTATTAACATATATTTAGATATGATCTCATTATTAACATATATTTAGATATTATCTCATTATTAACATATATTTAGATATTATCTCATTATTAACATATATTTAGATATGATCTCATTATTAACATATATTTAGATATTATCTCATTATTAACATATATTTAGATATTATCTCATTATTAACAACATATATTTAGATATTATCTCATTATTAACATATATTTAGATATGATCTCATTATTAACAACATATATTTAGATATGATATCATTATTAACATATATTTAGATATTATCTCATTATGAACATATATTTAGCTCAGTAAAAAATAACATTTGCACAGTTTTACAATTGCATTGACACTAATTCTGTGTTTTTTGAGTAATTTGTTTAAGATTCGTACATAGAATAACATTAAAGGCTCTGATAAACTAGACAATTACATGCTTGTTTTAAGTACTTGATGAGCAAGGATTTGAATTATAACAGAGAAATGTTTAAAAAATTACCACCACAAAATTAAGTGTTACATATTTTTTGGGGGGTGTTTAATAATAATAATAATAATAAAAGTCAAAAGCAGTTTGACAAAAATGTTACTTTGCAGATTAGACTAGATTACGAAAGGCATTTAATGCATTTTAAATGCTCAACTGATTGAAGTTCAGCAGCAAAGATGAGACAGCCACAGCAGTAATGGGTCTTCTCTGAATATTTTATGGAAATGTTTTTACATTCATTAACACTAGCTATTCCTCCCAACCAACCACACAGACACACTGTAAGGGTTAACATGACTACAAACTCTGAACATTTTAATGTCATTTAGTATGGGGAGTGGAGGGGGGGTGAGGGGGTTGTGTCTCATAAAAATGCTAAATCAAATTAAATACAACATTTAAAAAAATATATATCTCCCCTTCATTAAATCCATTAGATTTGGCTGGGTATTGAAGACTGGATGACGAGGTACTTTGGTGTCTGCTTCCCTCAGACAGACATAGGATGTGTTCCAAACGGCACACTATTCCCTACATAGTGCACTACTTTTGACCAGGGCCCATTGAACTCTAGTTAAAAGTAGTGAACTATGTAGGGAAATAAGGGGTTGCGAATTGGGTAACAGACATACGGTTCAACTACAGAGCTTCTCAGTGTAGTCAAGATATCAGACCCTGGCTAATTTACATAGCTAGGCTGCGCTGGTGAAGTCATTATCTGTTGAAAGCAGGGAATACCGGACAGGAGCAATATTCTGCTTATCTGCTACTCTTGTAAATTGATGTCACTGTATTTCACTATGATATGAGCTATAGGGGTTAATTTGGTTTTCGTAGGAAAACCTACGATAAAACTTTCTGTCAATCCTCAGTATATTTTGACAGTTAAAAGCAACAAAAAAATGGTTCACTAGGGTGAGGATGTATTTTTTTGCGATGTGTGTTTATAAAATTGTTTTTTTTTAAACAACAACTTTTCTCTGACAAACAAGACGGTTGTGTCAACAACACCCGGAAGAGCAGTTTAATGGAGATGAACAGGAAGTGTAAAGGACAGTTTAATGGAGATGAACAGGAAGTGTAAAGAACAGTTTAATGGAGATGAACAGGAAATGTAAAGAACCGTTTAATGGAGATGAACTGGAAGTGTAATCCATTCCATTTCCTTACTAGGCTTTGGTGTTGCTTTGGTTTCCTTGTCTAATGCCTTTAACCACACCTGAAAACATCACCGAGACAACCACTGCCCTTAACACCACCAGGTAGCAAACAAGACGGTTGAAGACACCTGAAGGCGTCACCCAAGACAACCACTGCTCTTAACACCACCAGGTAGCAAACAAGACTGTTGACAACACCTGAAGACACCACCGAGACAACCACTGACCTTAACACCACCAGGTAGCAAACAAGACGGTTGAAGACACCATGAGACAACCACTGCCCTTAACACTACCAGGTAGCAAACAAGACGGTTGAAAACACCTGAAGGCACCACTGAGACAACCACTGCTCTTAACACTACCATGGACAAACAAGACAGTTAAAAACACCTTAATGACACCACCGAGACAACCACTGACCTTAACACCACCAGGTAGCAAACAAGAAGTGTTGACAACACCTGAAGACACCACAGGAAGACAACCACTGCCCTTAACACCACCAGGTAGCAAACAAACAGTTGAAGACACCACAGGAAGACAACCACTGCCCTTAACACCACCAGGTAGCAAACAAGACAGTTGAAAACCCTGAAGATGGATCATTAAGGTATATTAATGGAGATGAACAGTCAGGTGCTTTAGTGTGATTTGTCCAATCCCTTTAAATCAAGAAGAGGAACATACACTGCTCTTAACACCAGGTATCAACATAGTCACAACATGGTAACAACACGCTAACTGAAACACACCAACAACACGTTGTCACGGGTATTTCTGGATTAGATTAGAATTACAGCCTACTGTGGCTGAGTGAAGTCCAACTGAACGTCCAATCTGCATTATACAGTCAACAACACAACACTATTAGAGGGTGTAGGCGGAATCAGACCTGGGTTCAAATACTATTTGAAATCAGTTTCAAATACATCCACGCGTTTCCTCTATCTCGCCTGGAGTGCCAAGTAGGTTGGGTTTGCCGTTTTGGGATTTTGAACGATTGGTCCATTATGCCAAGAAAGCTCAATCAAAGACCAGGAAAGTATTTGAAATAATTTAAAATAATATTTAAACCCAGTTTTGGTGTAAATAGTGAATTGTGAAGTCCTCTCTCCCTCTCTCGCTTTGCTCTGGGAGGATGACAGAGTAGACTGGGTAATGACACCACAGGGAATTATTCTACTATCTGACTAGACTGGATAATGACACCACAGGAATTATTCTACTATCTGACTAGACTGGGTAATGACACCACCGGGAATTATTCTACTATCTGACTAGACTGGGTAATGACACCACAGGGAATTATTCTACTATCTGACTAGACTGGGTAATGACACCACAGGGAATTATTCTACTATCTGACTAGACTGGGTAATGACACCACAGGGAATTATTCTACTATCTGACTAGACTGGGTAATGACACCACAGGGAAATATTCTACTATCTGACTAGACTGGGTAATGACACCACAGGGAAATATTCTACTATCTGACTAGACTGGGTAATGACACCACAGGGAAATATTCTACTATCTGACTAGACTGGGTAATGACACCACAGGGAATTATTCTACTATCTGACTAGACTGGGTAATGCCACATGCAAAACGCAAAAGTGGGACGGCCTCCGATTCAAAATGACACCAGCCTCCTGTGTGGAGATGGGAAGCCGTCTGTGTGTCACCTAAAAAACGTTGGTTACCAGATCAGCGTGACAGGCAAACCTCTAGTCTCTTAATCCCCTAATCGACCTTCAAAGGGTCATCAGAAACCTTTGCTTTCTGAATGGAGAGATGAAGGGGATCACGTTAAGTCCTGTTTCCTGTCTGCCATGTTGTCTAACGTCTAAGACACTCCTCACTGTAACATGTAACAGCAACACTAATGGCACCGTATTCACTATATAGTGCACTACTTCTGAGCTGGGCCCATAGGGCTCTGGTTGAAACAAGTGCACTAGGTAATGAACAGGGTGCTACTGCACACTGACTACTGTCCACTGACTACCCCAGCCTACTGTACTCTGACTACACCCTGCCTACTGTCCACTCTGACTACACCCTGCCTACTGTACTCTGACTACACCCTGTCTAATGTCCACTCTAATATTCTAACTACACCCTGCCTACTGTCCACTGACTACACCCTGTCTAATGTCCACTATAACTACACCCTGCCTACTGTCCACTGACTACACCCTGCCTACTGTCCACTCTGACTACACCCTGCCTACTGTCCACTGACTACACCCTGTCTAATGTCCACTCTAACTACACCCTGCCTACTGTCCACTGACTACACCCTGCCTACTGTCCACTGACTACACCCTGCCTACTGTCCACTCTGACTACACCCTGCCTACTGCCCACTGACTACACCCTGCCTACTGCACACTGACTACACCCTGCCTACTGTCCACTGACTACACCCTGCCTACTGCACACTGACTACACCCTGCCTACTGCACACTGACTACACCCGGCCTACTGTCCACTGACTACACCCTGCCTACTGCACACTGACTACACCCTGCCTACTGTCCACTCTGACTACACCCTGCCTACTGCCCACTGACTACACCCTGCCTACTGCACCCTGCCTACACCCTGCCTACTGCACCCTGCCTACACCCTGCCTACTGTCCACTGACTACACCCTGCCTACTGTACACTGACTACACCCTGCCTACTGTCCACTGACTACACCCTGCCTACTGTCCACTGACTACACCCTGCCTACTGTCCACTGACTACACCCTGCCTACTGTCCACTGACTACACCCTGCCTACTGTCCACTGACTACACCCTGCCTACTGTCCCTCTGACTACACCCTGCCTACTGTCCACTGACTACACCCTGCTGTTCTACTGTACACTGACTACACCCTGCCTACTGTCCTCTGACTACACCCTGCCTACTGTCCACTGACTACACCCTGCCTACTGTACCTCTGACTACACCCTGCCTACTGCATACTGACTACACCCTGCCTACTGTCCACTCTGACTACACCCTGCCTACTGTCCACTGACTACACCCTGCCTACTGTACACTGACTACACCCTGCCTACTGTATACTGACTACACCCTGCCTACTGTCCTCTGACTACACCCTGCCTACTGTCCACTGACTACACCCTGACTACTGTCCTCTGACTACACCCTGCCTACTGCACACTGACTACACCCTGCCTACTGCACACTGACTACACCCTGCCTACTGTCCACTGACTACACCCTGCCTACTGCACACTGACTACACCCTGCCTACTGTCTGACTACACCCTGACTACACCCTGCCTACTGCCCACTGACTACACCCTGCCTACTGTCCACACTGACTACACCCTGCCTACTGTCCACTGACTACACCCTGCCTACTGTACACTGACTACACCCTGCCTACTGTCCTACTGTACACCCTGCCTACTGTCCTCTGACTACACCCTGCCTACTGTCCACTGACTACACCCTGCCTACTGTACTGACTACACCCTGCCTACTGTCCACTGACTACACCCTGCCTACTGTCCACTGACTACACCCTGCCTACTGTCACTGACTACACCCTGCCTACTGACTACACCCTGCCTACTGTCCACTGACTACACCCTGCCTACTGTACACTCTGACTACACCCTGCCTACTGTCCACTGACTACACCCTGCCTACTGTCCTCTGACTACACCCTGCCTACTGCATACTGACTACACCCTGCCTACTGTCCACTCTGACTACTCCCTGCCTACTGTCCACTGACTACACCCTGCCTACTGTCCTCTGACTACACCCTGCCTACTGTCCACTGACTACACCCTGCCTACTGCACACTGACTACACCCTGCCTACTGTCCACTGACTACACCCTGCCTACTGTACACTGACTACACCCTGCCTACTGTATACTGACTACACCCTGCCTACTGTCCACTCTGACTACACCCTGCCTACTGTCCTCTGACTACACCCTGCCTACTGCATACTGACTACACCCTGCCTACTGTACACCGACTACACCCTGCCTACTGTCCACTGACTACACCCTGCCTACTGTCCACTGACTACACCCTGCCTACTGTCCACTGTCTACACCCTGCCTACTGCATACTGACTACACCCTGCCTACTGTACACTGACTACACCCTGCCTACTGTCCACTGACTACACCCTGCCTACTGTCCACTGACTACACCCTGTCTACTGTCCACTCTGACTACACCCTGTCTACTGTACACCGACTACACCCTGCCTACTGTCCACTGACTACAGCCTGTCTACTGTACACTGACTACACCCTGCCTACTGTCCACCTGACTACACCCTGCCTACTGTCCACACTGACTACACCCTGTCTACTGTCCACCGACTACACCCTGCCTACTGTCCACTCTGACTACACCCTGCCTACTGTCCACTCTAGCTACTCCCTGCCTACTGTACACAGACTACTCCCTGCCTACTGTCCACTGACTACACCCTGCCTACTGTACACAGACTACTCCCTGCCTACTGTAGTAAACTCCAACAACCAGGCCTGATAAACCCACTGTTACACCCTGCCTAGTGATACTACAACTACAGGCAGTTAGAAACAGTGAGTTCTACCAGGTCCCATCAGGGTTGATAAACCCGTAGTGTCGCTGCAGTGATACTACAACTACAGGCAGTTAGAAAATGCTTTCTTCCTGCTTTGTAACACACAGAAATATGGTTTAAATTTAAAGCCTGATCACAACAGAAGTTCAGAAAACAACTGAGCTTCATCGCCAACATCCTCGACCCCGTCGCTTTAAAAAAAAAACACATTCCTACTTCCATTCCTTTGTCTATTGAATGTTAATGTTATTCATTCTCTATACAATAGTTGGTTGGGAAAATGGCATTGACCATGGAATGTTGCTGTATCCTTCAGGGTTCTAAAGTGCTAATTGAGTTGACATGAAAATTCCACTGAACCTGGTTCTATTCACAGCAAGAGGTGTTGTTCCAATACAAGGTCACGGTGAATAAAACCCTACGTTCTGTCATTGGGTTTTATTTAATATATATATATATTTAACCTTTATTTAACTAGGCGAGTCAGTTAAGAATAAATTCCTTATTTTACAATGGACGGGCCCTCCCCAGGCCCAAACCCTCCCTTAACCTGGACGACGCCGTGACAATTGTCGAGCCGCACCATTGGGACTCTCGATCACGGCCGGGTTGTGATACAGCCCGAGAAACCGAACCAGGCTGTCTGTAGTGACGGCCACGAGCACTGAGATGCAGTGCCTTAGACCACAGCGCCACTGAGATCTGTTTATATTCGTAACAAGACAAAAGGGATGAAGGCTGTTTTCTTGAGGAATAGCATGTAGGTAGTTCTAATGTACAGATCCACTCTATATCGGGTCGGCAGGTAGTCTAGTGGTTAGAGCGTTGGACTGGTAACCAAAAGGTTGCTAGATCAAATCCCAGAGCTGACAAGGTAAGAAAAAATCTGTTGTTCTGCCCCTGAACAGGCAGTTAACCCACTAGGCTCTGTCGTTAACCCACTAGGCTCTGTCGTTAACCCACTAGGCTCGGTCGTTAACCCACTAGGCTCGGTCGTTAACCCACTCGGCTCGGTCGTTAACCCACTCGGCTCGGTCGTTAACCCACTAGGCTAGGCTGTCGTTAACCCACTAGGCTAGGCTGTCGTTAACCCACTAGGCTAGGCTGTCGTTATCCCACTAGGCTAGGCTGTCGTTATCCCACTAGGCTAGGCTGTCGTTAACCCACTAGGCTAGGCTGTCGTTAACCCACTAGGCTAGGCTGTCGTTAACCCACTAGGCTCTGTCGTTAACCCACTAGGCTAGGCTGTCGTTAACCCACTAGGCTCTGTCGTTAACCCACTAGGCTAGGCTGTCGTTAACCCACTAGGCTAGGCTGTCGTTAACCCACTAGGCTCTGTCGTTAACCCACTAGGCTCTGTCGTTAACCCACTAGGCTAGGCTGTCGTTAACCCACTAGGCTAGGCTGTCGTTAACCCACTAGGCTAGGCTGTCGTTAACCCACTAGGCTAGGCTGTCGTTAACCCACTAGGCTCGGCTGTCGTTAACCCACTAGGCTAGGCTGTCATTAACCCACTAGGCTAGGCTGTCGTTAACCCACTAGGCTAGGCTGTTGTTAACCCACTAGGCTCGGCTGTCGTTAACCCACTAGGCTAGGCTGTCGTTAACCCACTCGGCTCTGTCGTTAACCCACTAGGCTAGGCTGTCGTTGTAAATAATAATTTGTTCTTTAACTGACTTGCCTGGTTAAATAAAGGTAAAAAACTGTGGAATGGGGCTACAACCAGTACGTTTACATTAATATCTAGACATTTAACTGATGTAGGCAGATTATACATTAGTCACGTAAACTCCTTCCTCTGCTTATCTTAAATCGGTATCAGGTCAAAATCAGAAGTAAACATACGCTGTTTAAAACACCTGGTTTTCTGAGCAACCTTTCCAACTGTTAGGATGTAAACACCTGGTTTTCTGAGCAACCTTTCCAACTGTTAGGATGTAAACACCTGGTTTTCTGAGCAACCTTTCCAACTGTTAGGATGTAAACACCTGGTTTTCTGAGCAACCTTTCCAACTGTTAGGATGTAAACACCTGGTTTTCTGAGCAACCTTTCCAACTGTTATAGGATGTAAACACCTGGTTTTCTGAGCAACATTTCCAACTGTTAGGATGTAAACACCTGGTTTTCTGAGCAACCTTTCCAACTGTTATGATGTAAACACCTGGTTTTCTGAGCAACCTTTCCAACTGTTATGATGTAAACACCTGGTTTTCTGAGCAACCTTTCCAACTGTTATGATGTAAACACCTGGTTTTCTGAGCAACCTTTCCAACTGTTATGATGTAAACACCTGGTTTTCTGAGCAACCTTTCCAACTGTTAGGATGTAAACACCTGGTTTTCTGAGCAACCTTTCCAACTGTTATGATGTAAACACCTGGTTTTCTGAGCAACCTTTCCAACGGTTAGGATGTAAACACCTGGTTTTCTGAGCAACCTTTCCAACTGTTATGATGTAAACACCTGGTTTTCTGAGCAACCTTTCCAACTGTTATGATGTAAACACCTGGTTTTCTGAGCAACCTTTCCAACTGTTATGATGTAAACACCTGGTTTTCTGAGCAACCTTTCCAATTGTTATGATGTAAACACCTGGTTTTCTGAGCAACCTTTCCAACTGTTATGATGTAAACACCTGGTTTTCTGAGCAACCTTTCCAACTGTTATGATGTAAACACCTGGTTTTCTGAGCAACCTTTCCAACTGTTATGATGTAAACACCTGGTTTTCTGAGCAACCTTTCCAACTGTTATGATGTAAACACCTGGTTTTCTCAGCAACCTTTCCAACTGTTAGGATGTAAACACCTGGTTTTCTGAGCAACCTTTCCAACTGTTATGATGTAAACACCTGGTTTTCTGAGCAACCTTTCCAACTGTTATGATGTAAACACCTGGTTTTCTGAGCAACCTTTCCAATTGTTATGATGTAAACACCTGGTTTTCTGAGCAACCTTTCCAACTGTTAGGATGTAAACACCTGGTTTTCTGAGCAACCTTTCCAATTGTTATGATGTAAACACCTGGTTTTCTGAGCAACCTTTCCAACTGTTATGATGTAAACACCTGGTTTTCTGAGCAACCTTTCCAATTGTTATGATGTAAACACCTGGTTTTCTGAGCAACCTTTCCAATTGTTATGATGTAAACACCTGGTTTTCTGAGCAACCTTTCCAACTGTTATGATGTAAACACCTGGTTTTCTGAGCAACCTTTCCAATTGTTATGATGTAAACACCTGGTTTTCTGAGCAACCTTTCCAATTGTTATGATGTAAACACCTGGTTTTCTGAGCAACCTTTCCAATTGTTATGATGTAAACACCTGGTTTTCTGAGCAACCTTTCCAATTGTTATGATGTAAACACCTGGTTTTCTGAGCAACCTTTCCAACTGTTAGGACATGCCAGCACATGGTAGCTCCAGCACATGTAGTAGCTCCAGAACATGGTAGCTCCAGCACATGTAGTAGCTCCAGAACATGGTAGCACCAGCACATGGTAGCTCCAGAACATGGTAGCACCAGAACATGGTAGCTCCAGCACATGGTAGCTCCAGAACATGGTAGCTCCAGAACATGGTAGCTCCAGAACATGGTAGCTCCAGAACATGGTAGCAGCACATGGTAGCTCCAGCACATGGTAGCTCCAGCACATGGTAGCTCCAGAACATGGTAGCACCAAAACACGGTAGCACCAGAACATGGTAGCTCCAGCACATGGTAGCAGCAGCACATGGTAGCTCCAGCACATGGTAGCTCCAGCACATGGTAGCAGCAGCACATGGTAGCTCCAGCACATGGTAGCTCCAGAACATGGTAGCACCAGAACATGGTAGCTCCAGCACATGGTAGCACCAGCCGAGTGAGCCTCTCTCTTTAGTACCAGTGAAGTGAGTTCACAAACAACTGAAAAGTATTCATCTTTAAGAAGTAGTTTTCACATACAACAAAAAATAAAAAATAAACATGTGGTACAATGTCTATTTTGATTGGTCGACGTGATGTATTTATCATAGTCCAATCAGATTTCAGATTATCAGGGAAATGGTTCTTCTTGCAAATCATTGTAAACGTCTCTTAATACAACAATTATATTCATCTGACTATCCACAGTAATGGTATTATGGTGTGTAACCGTACTCACTGTGGTGTATATTCATCTATCCACAGTAATGGTATTAGTAACTGTGTGTATATTCATCTGACTATCCACAGTAATGGTATTATGGTGTGTAACCCTGTGGTGTATATTCATCTATCCACAGTAATGTATTATGGTGTAACCCTACTATCTCCATCTGACTATCCACAGTAATGGTATTATGGTGTGTAACCCTACTCACTGTGGTGTATATTCATCTATCCACAGTAATGGTATTATAGTGTGTAACCCTACTCACTGTGGTGTATCTCCATCTGACTATCCACAGTAATGGTATTATGGTGTGTAACCATACTCACTGTGGTGTATATTCATCTATCCACAGTAATGGTATTATAGTGTGTAACCCTACTCACTGTGGTGTATATTCATCTATCCACAGTAATGGTATTATGGTGTGTAACCCTACTCACTGTGGTGTATATTCATCTATCCACAGTAATGGTATTATGGTGTGTAACCCTACTCACTGTGGTGTATATTCATCTATCCACAGTAATGGTATTATAGTGTGTAACTGTACTCACTGTGGTGTATATTCATCTATCCACAGTAATGATATTATGGTGTGTAACCATACTCACTGTGGTGTATATTCATCTATCCACAGTAATGGTATTATAGTGTGTAACCCTACTCACTGTGGTGTATATTCATCTATCCACAGTAATGGTATTATGGTGTGTAACCCTACTCACTGTGGTGTATATTCATCTATCCACAGTAATGGTATTATGGTGTGTAACCCTACTCACTGTGGTGTATATTCATCTATCCACAGTAATGGTATTATAGTGTGTAACCCTACTCACTGTGGTGTATCTCCATCTGACTATCCACAGTAATGGTATTATAGTATGTAACCCTACTCACTGTGGTGTATATTCATCTATCCACAGTAATGGTATTATGGTGTGTAACCCTACTCACTGTGGTGTATCTCCATCTGACTATCCACAGTAATGGTATTATGGTGTGTAACCCTACTCACTGTGGTGTATATTCATCTATCCACAGTAATGGTATTATGGTGTGTAACCATACTCACTGTGGTGTATATTAATCTATCCACAGTAATGGTATTATGGTGTGTAACCCTACTCACTGTGGTGTATATTCATCTATCCACAGTAATGGTATTATGGTGTGTAACCCTACTCACTGTGGTGTATATTCATCTATCCACAGTAATGGTATTATGGTGTGTAACCCTACTCACTGTGGTGTATATTCATCTATCCACAGTAATGGTATTATGGTGTGTAACCGTACTCACTGTGGTGTATATTCATCTATCCACAGTAATGGTATTATGGTGTGTAACTGTACTCACTGTGGTGTATATCCATCTATCCACAGTAATGGTATTATAGTGTGTAACTGTACTCACTGTGGTGTATATTCATCTATCCACAGTAATGGTATTATGGTATGTAACTGTACTCACTGTGGTGTATCTCCATCTGACTATCCACAGTAATGGTATTATAGTGTGTAACCGTACTCACTGTGGTGTATATTCATCTATCCACAGTAATGGTATTATGGTGTGTAACTGTACTCACTGTGGTGTATATTCATCTATCCACAGTAATGGTAATATGGTGTGTAACCATACTCACTGTGGTGTATATTCATCTATCCACAGTAATGGTATTATGGTGTGTAACCCTACTCACTGTGGTGTATCTCCATCTATCCACAGTAATGGTATTATAGTGTGTAACTGTACTCACTGTGGTGTATATCCATCTATCCACAGTAATGGTATTATAGTGTGTAACTGTACTCACTGTGGTGTATATTCATCTGACTATCCACAGTAATGGTATTATGGTGTGTAACCCTACTCACTGTGGTGTATATTCATCTATCCACAGTAATGGTATTATAGTATGTAACCGTACTCACTGTGGTGTATCTCCATCTGACTATCCACAGTAATGGTATTATGGTGTGTAACTGTACTCACTGTGGTGTATCTGGACCACAGCGGTGGAGCTTATCGTTTTTTAAAGACAGACATTTGCCTTTTCTGAGTATTAACTGCATTCATGAGAGAGGTGGTGTGGGGGAGGGGGAGGGGGGGACGGGAGGACTTAACCAATCAAAACGTCCCCTGTGTTTGAGGAGGATGTTGTTCATGCATGTACGAGGAAGGATACAGAGAGAGAGAGAGAGAAAGAGAGTATATCCCAAATCGCACACTACTCCCTATAAAGTGCACTACTTTTCACCAGAGTTTAGGCCCTTGTCAAAAGTAGTGCACTACATACAGTGATTTGAAAAGTAGTGCACTACATACAGTGATTTGGGACACAGACAGAGAGATAATCAGTCTGACGCCACACTCCTCCTCCAGAGCACCAGTTGAGGAGCAGTGGAGGGAGTATGGAGGGTCCTGTCTCTGGCTTGGAGTCATTATCCCAGAAAGGCAATTACCATGGCAGGGCCTCTCTCCCTCCTCTCCTCCTCTCTGTAGGGGGCCTTCTCTCCCTCCTCTCCTCTCCCCATCCCTTAATCCCCTCTCCTCCTCTCTGTAGGGGGCCTTCTCTCCCTCCTCTCCTCTCCCCTCCCCTCCTCCCCCTCCTCCTCTCTTTAGGGGCCTTCTCTCCCTCCTCCCCCTCCTCCTCTCTGTAGGGGGCCCTCTCTCCCTCCTCCTCTCTTCTTCTCATCCCTCTCTCCCCTTTCACCTCTCCTGCCATATCCTCTCTCCTCTCTCCTTTACTCTCCTCCTCCTCTCCTTTTTCCTCTCCTTTCCTGGACAGAGACTAATGGCATCACACAGTATCAGGCCTCAGTGACAGCCAGCAGAAACACAAGAGAAGAAAGAAGAGAGGGAGAAGGGAGAAGAGAGAGAAAAGGAGAGAGAAAAATAGACGAGAGAAGAGAGAAACGAGAGAAGAGAAGCGAGAAGGGGAAGAGAAGAGGGAGAAGAGAGAGAGAGAAGAGAGGGAGAAGAGAGAGAAAAGGAGAAAAATAGAGGAGAAGAGAGAAACGAGAGAAGAGAGAAGAGGAGAGGGAGGAGAGAGAGAGAGAAGAGAGGGAGAAGAGAGAAGAGATAGAAGAGAGGAGAGAGAAAAGGAGAGAGAAAAATAGAGGAGAGAAGAGAGAAACGAGAGAAGAGGAAGAGGAAAGGGAGAAGAGAGAGAGAGAAGAGAGGGAGAATAGAGAATAGATGGTGAAGAGAGAGAGAAGAAGAAGAGAGTGAGAAGAGAGGAGAGAGAGAGAAGGAGAATAGAGTGAGAAGAGAATAGATGGATGAGAGAGAGAAGGAGAAGAGAAAGAGAAGAGAGAGTGAGGGAGAGCGAGAGAGAGCGAGAGAAGGAGAAGAGAGTGAGAAGAGAGGTGAGAGAGGAGAGAGAGAGAGAGAGGAGAGAGAGAGAGAGAGAGGAGAGGGAGAAGAGAGGTGAGAGAGAGGAGAGAGAGATAGAGAGCGAGAACGAGAGAAGGAGAAGAGAGTGAGAAGAGAGGCGAGAGAGAGGAGAGAGAGAGAGGAGAGAGAATAGAGGGAGAAGAGAGAAGAGAGAAAAGGAGAGAGAAAAATAGAGGAGAGAAGAGAGAAACGAGAGAAGAGAAGAGAGAAGAGGAAGAGGAAAGGGAGAAGAGAGAGAGAGAAGAAGAGAAAGAGAAGAGAGAGCGAGGGAGAGCGAGAGAAGGAGGAGTGAGAAGAGAGGTGAGAGAGGAGAGAGAGAGAGAGAGAGGGAGGGAGAAGAGAGAGAGGAGAGGAGAGAAAAGATAGGAGAGAGGAGAGGGAGAAGAGAGGCGAGAGAGAGAGAGATAGAGAGCGAGAACGAGAGAAGGAGAAGAGAGTGAGAAGAGAGGCGAGAGAGAGAGAGAGAGGAGAGGGAGAAGAGAGACGAGAGAGGAGAGGAGAAAGAGAGAGGAGAGGGAGAAGAGAGGCGAGAGAGGAGAGAGAGAGAGAGAGAGAGAGAGAGAGAGAGAGAGAGAGAGAGAGAGAGAGAGAGAGAGAGAGAGAGAGAGAGAGAAGAGAGAAGAGAGGAGAGAGAGAAGAGAGGAGAGAGAGAATACAGTAAGGCATATTGGCCTCTTGTCTTGTGTTAACATGGAATTTGAAAGAGTGTTTTCCAGATGGAGGTTAAATGCTGATAAGCAAGAGAGAGAACTGGGCTTTTCAGCACCATGGACAGGGACAGAGACAGTGACAGGGGCAGAGACATAGGGCAGAGACAGGGGCAGAGATAGGGGCAGAGACATAGGGCAGAGACATAGGGCAGAGAGACAGGGACAGAGACAGGGACAGAGAGAAAGTCATGGACAGAGACAGGAACAAAGACAGAGAGAGAGAGTGAGAGTGACAGAGACAGGAACAGAGATAGAGAGAGAGAGTGACAGAGACAGAGACAGACATGGACAGAGACAGGGGAAGAAACAGACACAGAGACATGGGCAGGGAAATAGACAGAGGCAGGGACAGAGATAGAGACAGACAGGGACAGAGATAGAGACAGACAGGGACAGAGACAGGGGAAGAAACAGACACAGAGACATGGGCAGGGACAGAGACAGAGACAAACAGGGACAGAGATAGAGACAGACAGGGACAGAGACAGAGACAGACATGGACAGAGATAGAGACAGACAGGGACAGAGACAGGGACAGAGACAGGGACAGAGACAGGGACAGAGAGAAAGTCATGGACAGAGACAGGAACAAAGACAGAGAGAGAGAGTGAGAGTGACAGAGACAGGAACAGAGATAGAGAGAGAGAGTGACAGAGACAGAGACAGACAGGGACAGAGACAGGGGAAGAAACAGACACAGAGACATGGGCAGGGAAATGGACAGAGACAGGGACAGAGATAGAGACAGACAGGGACAGAGACAGAGACAGGGGAAGAAACAGACACAGAGACATGGGCAGGGAAATGGACAGAGACAGGGACAGAGATAGAGACAGACAGGGACAGAGACAGGGACAGAGATAGAGACAGACAGGGACAGAGACAGGGACAGAGATAGAGACAGACAGGGACAGAGACAGGAACAGAGATAGAGACAGACAGGGACAGAGACAGGGACAGAGATAGAGACAGACAGGGACAGAGACAGGGACAGAGATAGAGACAGACAGGGACAGGAACAGAGATAGAGACAGACAGGGACAGAGACAGGGACAGAGATAGAGCCAGACCACAATATTTACCGCAGCATTAACAAATGATGTCGTAACTCAGTTTATTGAGCTGAATTCAAATGTATTCATTCTGTGTCTGTTAACATAATAATAATAATAATATATCTCTCCAGAGAGGTCTGTGTCTGTTAACATCTCTCCAGAGAGGTCTGTGTCTGTTAACATCTCTCCAGAGAGGTCTGTGTCTGTTAACATCTCTCCAGAGAGGTCTGTGTCTGTTAACATCTCTCCAGAGAGATCTGTGTCTGTTAACATCTCTCCAGAGAGGTCTGTGTCTGTGTCTGTTAACATCTCTCCAGAGAGGTCTGTGTCTGTGTCTGTTAACATCTCTCCAGAGAGGTCTGTGTCTGTGTCTGTTAACATCTCTCCAGAGAGGTCTGTGTCTGTTAACATCTCTCCAGAGAGGTCTGTGTCTGTTAACATCTCTCCAGAGAGGTCTGTGTTTGTGTCTGTTAACATCTCTCCAGAGAGGTCTGTGTCTGTTAACATCTCTCCAGAGAGGTCTGTGTCTGTGTCTGTTAACATCTCTCCAGAGAGGTCTGTGTCTGTTAACATCTCTCCAGAGAGGTCTGTGTCTGTTAACATCTCTCCAGAGAGGTCTGTGTCTGTGTCTGTTAACATCTTTCCAGAGAGGTCTGTGTCTGTGTCTGTTAACATCTCTCCAGAGAGGTCTGTGTCTGTGTCTGTTAACATCTCTCCAGAGAGGTCTGTGTCTGTTAACATCTCTCCAGAGAGGTCTGTGTCTGTGTCTGTTAACATCTCTCCAGAGAGGTCTGTGTCTGTTAACATCTCTCCAGAGAGGTCTGTGTCTGTTAACATCTCTCCAGAGAGGTCTGTGTCTGTTAACATCTCTCCAGAGAGGTCTGTGTCTGTTAACATCTCTCCAGAGAGGTCTGTGTCTGTGTCTGTTAACATCTCTCCAGAGAGGTCTGTGTCTGTTAACATCTCTCCAGAGAGGTCTGTGTCTGTTAACATCTCTCCAGAGAGGTCTGTGTCTGTTAACATCTCTGCAGAGAGGTCTGTGTCTGTGTCTGTTAATATCTCTCCAGAGAGGTCTGTGTCTGTTAATATCTCTCCAGAGAGGTCTGTGACATTTGGCTGCACCTCTGGTGTCTAAAGTGGTTTCTGAACACACCGTCTGCCAGGGATCGCTCTCTCTGAACAACATCCACAGTTATTAGAGACAAGGACTGAAGGACATCCACAGTTATTAGAGACAAGAACTGAAGAACACACAGTTATTAGAAACAAGGACTGAAGAACACACAGTTATTAGAGACAAGGACTGAAGGACATCCACAGTTATTAGAGACAAGGACTGAACAACATCCACAGTTAT
>NW_025746210.1:17500-25000 GCF_021184085.1 Oncorhynchus gorbuscha | reverse complement strand
AATGAGCCCTCCGATAGGGAATGAGCCCTCCGATAGGGAATGAGCCCTCCGATAGGGAATGAGCCCTCCGATAGGGAATAATCTCTTACTACCCCAGTTGGTTTGAATGCCATCCAATAGGGAATAAGCCTAGGGAATAACTCCAGTTGGTTTGAATGATAGGGAATAAGCCACCCGATAGGGAATAAGCCACCCGATAGGGAATAAGCCATCCGATAGGGAATAAGCCACCCGATAGGGAATAAGCCACCCGATAGGGAATAAGCCATCCGATAGGGAATAAGCCATCCGATAGGGAATAAGCCACCCGATAGGGAATAAACCATCCGATAGGGAATAAGCCACCCGACAGGGAATAATCTCTAACTACCCCAGTTGGTTTGAATGCCATCCAATAGGGAATAAGCCATCCAATAGGGAATAAACCATCCAATAGGGAATAATCTCTAACTACCCCAGTTGGTTTGAATGCCATCCAATAGGGAATAATCTCTAACTACCCCAGTTGGTTTGAATGCCATCCAATAGGGAATAAGCCATCCGATAGGGAATAAACCATCCAATAGGGAATAATCTCTAACTACCCCAGTTGGTTTGAATGCCATCCAATAGGGAATAAGCCACCCGATAGGGAATAAACCATCCAATAGGGAATAATCTCTAACTACCCCAGTTGGTTTGAATGCCATCCAATAGGGAATAAGCCACCCGATAGGGAATAAACCATCCAATAGGGAATAATCTCTAACTACCCCAGTTGGTTTGAATGCCATCCAATAGGGAATAATCTCTAACTACCCCAGTTGGTTTGAATGGCATCCGATAGGGAATAAGCCATCCGATAGGGAATAAGCCACCCGATAGGGAATAAGCCACCCGACAGGGAATAAGCCACCCGATAGGGAATAAGCCATCCGATAGGGAATAAGCCACCCGATAGGGAATAAGCCACCCGATAGGGAATAAGCCATCCGATAGGGAATAAGCCACCCGATAGGGAATAAGCCACCCGATAGGGAATAAGCCACCCGATAGGGAATAAGCCATCCGATAGGGAATAAGCCATCCGATAGGGAATAAGCCATCCGATAGGGAATAAGCCACCCGATAGGGAATAAGCCACCCGATAGGGAATAAGCCATCCGATAGGGAATAAGCCACCCGATAGGGAATAAGCCACCCGATAGGGAATAAGCCATCCGATAGGGAATAAGCCACCCGATAGGGAATAAACCATCCGATAGGGAATAAGCCACCCGACAGGGAATAATCTCTAACTACCCCAGTTGGTTTGAATGCCATCCAATAGGGAATAATCTCTAACTACCCCAGTTGGTTTGAATGCCATCCAATAGGGAATAAACCATCCGATAGGGAATAAGCCACCCGATAGGGAATAAGCCACCCGATAGGGAATAAGCCATCCGATAGGGAATAAGCCACCCGATAGGGAATAAGCCACCCGATAGGGAATAAGCCATCCGATAGGGAATAAGCCACCCGATAGGGAATAAACCATCCGATAGGGAATAAGCCACCCGACAGGGAATAATCTCTAACTACCCCAGTTGGTTTGAATGCCATCCAATAGGGAATAATCTCTAACTACCCCAGTTGGTTTGAATGCCATCCAATAGGGAATAAGCCATCCAATAGGGAATAAACCATCCAATAGGGAATAATCTCTAACTACCCCAGTTGGTTTGAATGCCATCCAATAGGGAATAATCTCTAACTACCCCAGTTGGTTTGAATGCCATCCAATAGGGAATAAGCCATCCGATAGGGAATAAACCATCCAATAGGGAATAATCTCTAACTACCCCAGTTGGTTTGAATGCCATCCAATAGGGAATAAGCCACCCGATAGGGAATAAACCATCCAATAGGGAATAATCTCTAACTACCCCAGTTGGTTTGAATGCCATCCAATAGGGAATAAGCCACCCAATAGGGAATAAACCATCCAATAGGGAATAATCTCTAACTACCCCAGTTGGTTTGAATGCCATCCAATAGGGAATAATCTCTAACTACCCCAGTTGGTTTGAATGGCATCCGATAGGGAATAAGCCATCCGATAGGGAATAAGCCACCCGATAGGGAATAAGCCACCCGACAGGGAATAAGCCACCCGATAGGGAATAAGCCACCCGATAGGGAATAAGCCATCCGATAGGGAATAAGCCATCCGATAGGGAATAAGCCATCCGATAGGGAATAAGCCATCCGATAGGGAATAAGCCATCCGATAGGGAATAAGCCATCCGATAGGGAATAAGCCATCCGATAGGGAATAAGCCATCCGATAGGGAATAAGCCATCCGATAGGGAATAAGCCATCCGATAGGGAATAAGCCATCCGATAGGGAATAAGCCATCCGATAGGGAATAAGCCACCCGATAGGGAATAAGCCACCCGATAGGGAATAAGCCATCCGATAGGGAATAAGCCACCCGATAGGGAATAAGCCATCCGATAGGGAATAAACCATCCAATAGGGAATAATCTCTAACTACCCCAGTTGGTTTGAATGCCATCCAATAGGGAATAAGCCACCCGATAGGGAATAAACCATCCAATAGGGAATAATCTCTAACTACCCCAGTTGGTTTGAATGCCATCCAATAGGGAATAATCTCTAACTACCCCAGTTGGTTTGAATGGCATCCGATAGGGAATAAGCCATCCGATAGGGAATAAGCCACCCGATAGGGAATAAGCCACCCGACAGGGAATAATCTCTAACTACCCCAGTTGGTTTGAATGCCATCCAATAGGGAATAATCTCTAACTACCCCAGTTGGTTTGAATGCCATCCAATAGGGAATAAGCCATCCGATAGGGAATAAGCCATCCGATAGGGAATAAACCATCCAATAGGGAATAAGCCATCCGATAGGGAATAAGACATCCGATAGGGAATAAGCCATCCGATAGGGAATAATCTCTAACTACCCCAGTTGGTTTGAATGCCATCCAATAGGGAATAATCTCTAACTACCCCAGTTGGTTTGAATGGCCTATCAAGATAAATGTTACTGTCTTCATGCCGTTAATACCAACAGTTGTATCTAAATCCCAGTCATTTATCACAGTGGCAGCTACAAGCTGCTTATCTATCTACTGTAGGGTGTGTGTGTGTGTGTGTGTGTGTGTGTGTGTGTGTGTGTGTGTGTGTGTGTGTGTGTGTGTGTGTGTGTGTGTGTGTGTGTGTGTGTGTGTGTGTGTGTGTGTGTGTGTGTGTGTGTGTGTGTGTGTGTGTGTGTGTGTGTGTGTGTGTACGTCATAGTCTGGTTGTGAGATTAGGCAGATCAGGTTCACACATTAACACATGAGTTACCCTAGGGCTCTGTCCCTAATGACACACGGTTCCCTATATAGTACACTACGTTCCACCAGAGTCCTATGGGTCACTACAGTGCATTGGGAAAAGTATTCAGACCACTTGACTTTTTCCACATTTTGTTACGTTACAGCCTTATTCTAAAATTGATTATATCTGGGTTTTTTCCCCTTATCAATTTACACACAAAACCCCACAATGACAAAGCAAAAACAGGGTTTTTAGAATTTTTGGGGGGAAATTGAAGAAAATTAAATACAGACATATTACAATGACATAAGTATTCAGACCCTTTAGCCAGTACTTTGTTAAAGCACTTTGGGAAGCGATTACAGCCTTCAGTCTTTGATCTGATAGAGCCCTGCTCTAACCACGCCCCCATAGAGCCCTGCTCTGACCACGCCCCCATAGAGCCCTGCTCTGACCACGCCCCCATAGAGCCCTGCTCTGACCACGCCCCCACAGAGCCCTGCTCTGACCACGCCCCCACAGAGCCCTGCTCTGACCACGCCCCCACAGCCCTGCTCTGACCACGCCCCCACAGAGCCCTGCTCTGACCACGCCCCCACAGAGCCCTGCTCTGACCACGCCCCACAGAGCCCTGCTCTGACCACGCCCCCACAGAGCCCTGCTCTGACCACGCCCGCATAGAGCCCTGCTCTGACCACGCCCCCACAGAGCCCTGCTCTGACCACGCCCCCACAGAGCCCTGCTCTGACCACGCCCCCACAGAGCCCTGCTCTGACCACTAACCCCATAGAGCCCTGCTCTGACCACTAACCCCATAGAGCCCTGCTCTGACCACTAACCCCATAGAGCCCTGCTCTGACAACTAACCCCATAGAGCCCTGCTCTGACCACGCCCCCATAGAGCCCTTCTCTGACCACGCCCCCATAGAGCCCTGCTCTGACCACGCCCCCATAGATCCCTGCTCTGACCACTCCCCCATAGAGCCCTGCTCTAGCCACGCCCCCACAGAGCCCTGCTCTGACGACGCCCCCACAGAGCCCTAACCTGACCACGCCCCCATAGAGCCCTGCTCTGATCACACCCCAATAGACCCCAGACCTGACCACGCCCCCATAGGGCCCTGCTCTGAGTCGTAGCTCTAGTGTCTCAGTCAGCCGTACCTCTAGTGTCTCAGTCAGTCGTACCTCTAGTGTCTCAGTCAGCCGTACCTCTAGTGTCTCAGTCAGTACCTCTAGTGTCTCAGTCGTACCTCTAGTGTCTCAGTCAGCCGTACCTCTAGTGTCTCAGTCAGCCGTACCTCTAGTGTCTCAGTCAGTCGTACCTCTAGTGTCTCAGTCAGCCGTACCTCTAGTGTCTCAGTCAGTCGTACCTCTAGTGTCTCAGTCAGTCGTACCTCTAGTGTCTCAGTCAGTCGTACCTCTAGTGTCTCAGTCAGTCGTACCTCTAGTGTCTCAGTCAGCCGTACCTCTAGTGTCTCAGTCAGTCAGTCGTACCTCTAGTGTCTCAGTCAGTCAGTCGTACCTCTAGTGTCTCAGTCAGTCAGTCGTACCTCTAGTGTCTCAGTCAGTCAGTCGTACCTCTAGTGTCTCAGTCAGTCAGTCGTACCTCTAGTGTCTCAGTCAGTCAGTCGTACCTCTGGTATCTCAGTCAGTCAGCCGTACCTCTAGTATCTCAGTCAGTCAGTCGTACCTCTAGTGTCTCAGTCAGTCAGTCGTACCTCTAGTATCTCAGTCAGTCAGCCGTACCTCTGGTATCTCAGTCAGTCAGTCGTACCTCTGGTATCTCAGTCAGCCAGTCGTACCTCTGGTATCTCAGTCAGCCAGCCGTACCTCTAGTATCTCAGTCAGCCAGTCGTACCTCTGGTATCTCAGTCAGCCAGCCGTACCTCTGGTATCTCAGTCAGTCAGTCGTACCTCTGGTATCTCAGTCAGTCGTACCTCTGGTATCTCAGTCAGTCAGTCGTACCTCTAGAGTCTCAGTCAGTCAGTCGTACCTCTGGTATCTCAGTCAGTCAGTCGTACCTCTAGAGTCTCAGTCAGTCAGTCGTACCTCTAGTATCTCAGTCAGTCGTACCTCTGGTATCTCAGTCAGTCAGTCGTACCTCTGGTATCTCAGTCAGTCAGTCGTACCTCTGGTATCTCAGTCAGTCAGTCGTACCTCTGGTATCTCAGTCAGTCAGTCGTACCTCTAGTATCTCAGTCAGTCAGTCGTACCTCTAGTATCTCAGTCAGTCGTACCTCTAGTATCTCAGTCAGTCAGTCGTACCTCTGGTATCTCAGTCAGTCAGTCGTACCTCTGGTATCTCAGTCAGTCAGTCGTACCTCTAGTATCTCAGTCAGTCAGTCGTACCTCTAGTATCTCAGTCAGTCAGTCGTACCTAGTATCTCAGTCAGTCAGTCGTACCTCTAGTATCTCAGTCAGTCGTACCTCTAGTATCTCAGTCAGTCAGTCGTACCTCTGGTATCTCAGTCAGTCAGTCGTACCTCTGGTATCTCAGTCAGTCAGTCGTACCTCTAGTATCTCAGTCAGTCAGTCGTACCTCTGGTATCTCAGTCAGTCAGTCGTACCTCTGGTATCTCAGTCAGTCAGTCGTACCTCTGGTATCTCAGTCAGTCAGTCGTACCTCTGGTATCTCAGTCAGTCAGTCGTACCTCTGGTATCTCAGTCAGTCAGTCGTACCTCTGGTATCTCAGTCAGTCAGTCGTACCTCTGGTATCTCAGTCAGTCAGTCGTACCTCTGGTATCTCAGTCAGTCAGTCATACCTCTAGTATCTCAGTCAGTCCGTACCTCTAGTATCTCAGTCAGTCGTACCTCTAGTATCTCAGTCAGTCAGTCGTACCTCTGGTATCTCAGTCAGTCAGTCGTACCTCTAGTATCTCAGTCAGTCATACCTCTAGTATCTCAGTCAGTCATACCTCTAGTATCTCAGTCAGTCGTACCTCTAGTATCTCAGTCAGTCAGTCGTACCTCTAGTATCTCAGTCAGTCAGTCGTACCTCTAGTATCTCAGTCAGTCAGTCTAGTATCTCAGTCTAGTATCTCTAGTATCTCAGTCAGTCGTACCTCTAGTATCTCAGTCAGTCAGTCGTACCTCTAGTATCTCAGTCAGTCAGTCGTACCTCTGGTATCTCAGTCAGTCAGTCGTACCTCTAGTATCTCAGTCAGTCAGTCGTACCTCTGGTATCTCAGTCAGTCAGTCGTACCTCTAGTATCTCAGTCAGTCGTACCTCTAGTATCTCAGTCAGTCGTACCTCTGGTATCTCAGTCAGTCAGTCGTACCTCTAGTATCTCAGTCAGTCGTACCTCTAGTATCTCAGTCAGTCAGTCGTACCTCTGGTATCTCAGTCAGTCAGTCGTACCTCTGGTATCTCAGTCAGTCGTACCTCTAGTATCTCAGTCAGTCGTACCTCTAGTATCTCAGTCAGTCAGTCGTACCTCTGGTATCTCAGTCAGTCAGCCGTACCTCTAGTATCTCAGTCAGTCGTACCTCTAGTATCTCAGTCAGTCAGTCGTACCTCTGGTATCTCAGTCAGTCAGTCGTACCTCTGGTATCTCAGTCAGTCAGTCGTACCTCTGGTATCTCAGTCAGTCAGTCGTACCTCTAGTATCTCAGTCAGTCGTACCTCTAGTATCTCAGTCAGTCAGCCGTACCTCTAGTATCTCAGTCAGTCGTACCTCTAGTATCTCAGTCAGTCGTACCTCTAGTATCTCAGTCAGTCGTACCTCTAGTATCTCAGTCAGTCAGTCGTACCTCTGGTATCTCAGTCAGTCGTACCTCTAGTATCTCAGTCAGTCGTACCTCTAGTATCTCAGTCAGTCAGTCGTACCTCTGGTATCTCAGTCAGTCAGTCGTACCTCTGGTATCTCAGTCAGTCAGTCGTACCTCTAGTATCTCAGTCAGTCAGTCGTACCTCTGGTATCTCAGTCAGTCAGTCGTACCTCTAGTATCTCAGTCAGTCGTACCTCTAGTATCTCAGTCAGTCGTACCTCTAGTATCTCAGTCAGTCAGTCGTACCTCTGGTATCTCAGTCAGTCAGTCGTACCTCTAGTATCTCAGTCAGTCAGTCGTACCTCTAGTATCTCAGTCAGTCAGTCGTACCTCTAGTATCTCAGTCAGTCAGTCGTACCTCTAGTATCTCAGTCAGTCAGTCGTACCTCTAGTATCTCAGTCAGTCAGTCGTA
>NW_025746210.1:0-10000 GCF_021184085.1 Oncorhynchus gorbuscha | reverse complement strand
TATGGCCAATATACCACGGCTAAGGGCTGTGTCCAGACACTCCGCGTTGTGCGTAACAACAGCCCTTAGCCGTGGTATATTGGCCATATACCACACCCCCTCGAACCTTATTGGTTAATTATAACACAATTAATATCAGGCACCAGTTCAGATCCATATCAATCACAAACAACTGTGATGATGTAGTAGGGTCTACCTGTATAGTAACACAACACACGGACACATTTACACAGGGACAAATGCAAGTTGAACTTACAAAATCGAACAGGGCTCTTTGATGGGTTTCAGGAATCTTGCTGATACAATGATTCGACTCTGGGGCACCGGTTTAGCCTGTGGATAAGGCTAAAAGTAGACGAGAGATTTATTTAACTTGGCAAGTCAGTTAAGAACTAATTCTTATTCACAATGACGGCCTACCAGGGAACAGTGGGTTAACTGCCTGTTTGGGAAGAGTCCTAAACCCAGTTAACAGTCCATCCTAGCCCTACTTCCTCTTCAGTGCGGCAGAGAGACCCACAGCAGGCTGTTTGGGCAGAGTCCTAAACCCAGTTAACAGTCCATCCTAGCCCTACTTCCTCTTCAGTGCGGCAGGCTGTTTGGTCACAGCCAGGGTTCTGAGTGTTGTTTGAGAGCCTCTTTAATTGAACCAATCAGAGGAACATGACAGTGGTGAGTGTGGCTCTCATAAATAGACTGGCCTTTTAAACCTCCACTAGTCACGATTATAACAGAAATCATGCAGTGCCTGTGTCCCAAATGACACTCTATTCCCTATAGAGTGCCCTACCTTTTGGCCAGAGCACTATGGTCCCTGGTCAAACGTGGTGCACTTCCATAGGATTGCAAGTGCCATTTTTGGAACACAGCCTGTGTGCTTGTGGCTGCTCCTCTGCCAATAAACTGATTGTAAATAAAAAGCCCTTAGCGCTGGACAAGGAGGTTACGGACCTCTCGGTGTGTGGGGAGAGATCTGACCACGAGGCACTCTGCGGCGGACGACAATGCTTGATTAAAGATGCTATTCCAGGTTTAAATCTGTATTGGA
The DNA here is from genome assembly GCF_021184085.1 of Oncorhynchus gorbuscha. Lineage (NCBI taxonomy): Eukaryota > Metazoa > Chordata > Actinopteri > Salmoniformes > Salmonidae > Oncorhynchus > Oncorhynchus gorbuscha. The sequence continues at coordinate 8,952 of NW_025746210.1, read as the reverse complement.
GGAGGTTGATAATCATCACTACATTAGTCATTCATAGTCACCGATCTGCCAACAAAGTGATTGTTCACAAACCACAAAAAAGGAGGTGACCAAACACTGGTATATTCGCCTCTCACTTAGCTGATCTTTCTCAAACAGCACTGAACACATTCACATGCACGCCAATATCCTGTTATTATTCAGGTTACCACGGTTACATGCACGCCAATATCCTGTTATTATTCAGGTTACCACGGTGACATGCACGCCAATATCCTGTTATTATTCAGGTTACCACGGTGACATGCACGCCAATATCCTGTTATTATTCAGGTTACCACGGTGACATGCACGCCAATATCCTGTTATTATTCAGGTTACCACGGTGACATGCACGCCAATATCCTGTTATTATTCAGGTTACCACGGTGACATGCACACCAATATCCTGTTATTATTCAGGTTACAATGTTTACAGCCATATTGTAATTTCTGACATTTGGTCGGCCATATTGTAATTTCTGACATTTGGTCGGCCATATTGTAATTTCTGACATTTGGTCGCCCATATTGTAATTTCTGACATTTGGTCGGCCATATTGTAATTTCTGACATTTGGTCGGCCATATTGTAATTTCTGACATTTGGTCGGCCATATTGTAATTTCTGACATTTGGTCGGCCATATTGTAATTTCTGACATTTGGTCGGCCATATTGTAATTTCTAACATTTGGTCGGCCATATTGTAATTTCTGACATTTGGTCGGCCATATTGTAATTTCCAACATTTGGTCGGCCATATTGTAATTTCTAACATTTGGTCGGCCATATTGTAATTTTTGACATTTGGTCGGCCATTTGTTTGTCAACTATAGTTAAGATACATGCAGCTTCTGTTCTGTTAGAAAACTAAATAAAGTAGTGATGACCAGAATAATATCTTACATCGATAGAACGAATGCATTAGTAATGTAGTTAACACCGGTAGAGTTGTCTGTTTGGTTTTAGGGACCGGGGAGAAACTGCATTAGTAATGTAGTTAACACCGGTAGAGTTGTCTGTTTGGTTTTAGGGACCGGGGAGAAACTGCATTAGTAATCTAGTTAACACCGGTAGAGTTGTCTGTTTGGTTTTAGGGACCGGGGAGAAACTGCATTAGTAATCTAGTTAACACCGGTAGAGTTGTCTGTTTGGTTTTAGGGACCGGGGAGAAACTGCATTAGTAATCTAGTTAACACCGGTAGAGTTGTCTGTTTGGTTTTAGGGACCGGGAGAAACTGCATTAGTAATGTAGTTAACACCGGTAGAGTTGTCTGTTTGGTTTTAGGGACCGGGGAGAAACTGCATTAGTAATGTAGTTAACACCGGTAGAGTTGTCTGTTTGGTTTTAGGGACCGGGGAGAAACTGCATTAGTAATCTAGTTAACACCGGTAGAGTTGTCTGTTTGGTTTTAGGGACCGGGGAGAAACTGCATTAGTAATGTAGTTAACACCGGTAGAGTTGTCTGTTTGGTTTTAGGGACCGGGGAGAAACTGCATTAGTAATGTAGTTAACACCGGTAGAGTTGTCTGTTTGGTTTTAGGGACCGGGGAGAAACTGCATTAGTAATCTAGTTAACACCGGTAGAGTTGTCTGTTTGGTTTTAGGGACCGGGGAGAAACTGCATTAGTAATGTAGTTAACACCGGTAGAGTTGTCTGTTTGGTTTTAGGGACCGGGGAGAAACTGCATTAGTAATGTAGTTAACACCGGTAGAGTTGTCTGTTTGGTTTTAGGGACCGGGGAGAAACTCAATTAATTTCTGATAAGACTTCAGTTCGTCTTGGATGCATATTTTATGTGGTTGAAATAGTGTCTGCTTCTCAAACAGGCACCCAGAGACCAGGGCTTCTCAAACAGGCACCCAGAGACCAGGGCTTCTCAAACAGGCACCCAGAGACCAGGGCTTCTCAAACAGGCACCCAGAGACCAGGGCTTCTCAAACAGGCACCCAGAGACCAGGGTTTCAAACAGGCACCCAGAGACCAGGGCCAGAGAAACTCAAACAGGCACCCAGAGACCAGGGCTTCTCAAACAGGCACCCAGAGACCAGGGCTTCTCAAACAGGCACCCAGAGACCACTCAAACAGGCACCCAGAGACCAGGGCTTCTCAAACAGGCACCCAGAGACCAGGGCTTCTCAAACAGGCACCCAGAGACCAGGGCTTTCAAACAGGCACCCAGAGACCAGGGCTTCTCAAACAGGCACCCAGAGACCAGGGCTTCTCAAACAGGCACCCAGAGACCAGGGCTTCTCAAACAGGCACCCAGAGACCAGGGCTTTCAAACAGGCACCCAGAGACCAGGGCTTCTCAAACAGGCACCCAGAGACCAGGGCTTCTCAAACAGGCACCCAGAGACCAGGGCTTCTCAAACAGGCACCCAGAGACCAGGGCTTCTCAAACAGGCACCCAGAGACCAGGGCTTCTCAAACAGGCACCCAGAGACCAGGGCTTTCAAACAGGCACCCAGAGACCAGGGCTTCTCAAACAGGCACCCAGAGACCAGGGCTTTCAAACAGGCACCCAGAGACCAGGGCTTCTCAAACAGGCACCCAGAGACCAGGGCTTCTCAAACAGGCACCCAGAGACCAGGGCTTCTCAAACAGGCACCCAGAGACCAGGGCTTCTCAAACAGGCACCCAGAGACCAGGGCTTCTCAAACAGGCACCCAGGGACCAGGGCTTCTCAAACAGGGAGACCAGGGCTTCTCAAACAGCACCCACCAGGGCTTCTCAAACAGGCACCCAGAGACCAGGGCTTCTCAAACAGGCACCCAGAGACCAGGGCTTCTCAAACAGGCACCCAGAGACCAGGGCTTCTCAAACAGGCACCCAGAGACCATATTTCTCAAACAGGCACCCAGAGACCAGGGCTTCTCAAACAGGCACCCAGAGACCAGGGGCTTCTCAAACAGGCACCCAGAGACCAGGGCTTCTCAAACAGGCACCCAGAGACCAGGGCTTCTCAAACAGGCACCCAGAGACCAGGGCTTCTCAAACAGGCACCCAGAGACCAGGGCTTCTCAAACAGGCACCCAGAGACCAGGGCTTCAAACAGGCACCCAGAGACCAGGGCTTCTCAAACAGGCACCCAGAGACCAGGGCTTCTCAAACAGGCACCCAGAGACCAGGGCTTCTCAAACAGGCACCCAGAGACCAGGGCTTCTCAAACAGGCACCCAGAGACCAGGGCTTCTCAAACAGGCACCCAGAGACCAGGGCTTCTCAAACAGGCACCCAGAGACCAGGGCTTCTCAAACAGGCACCCAGAGACCAGGGCTTCTCAAACAGGCACCCAGAGACCAGGGCTTCTCAAACAGGCACCCAGAGACCAGGGCTTCTCAAACAGGCACCCAGAGACCAGGGCTTCTCAAACAGGCACCCAGAGACCAGGGCTTCTCAAACAGGCACCCAGAGACCAGGGCTTCTCAAACAGGCACCCAGAGACCAGGGCTTCTCAAACAGGCACCCAGAGACCAGGGCTTCTCAAACAGGCACCCAGAGACCAGGGCTTCTCAAACAGGCACCCAGAGACCAGGGCTTCTCAAACAGGCACCCAGAGACCAGGGCTTCTCAAACAGGCACCCAGAGACCAGGGCTTCTCAAACAGGCACCCAGAGACCAGGGCTTCTCAAACAGGCACCCAGAGACCAGGGCTTCTCAAACAGGCACCCAGAGACCAGGGCTTCTCAAACAGGCACCCAGAGACCAGGGCTTCTCAAACAGGCACCCAGAGACCAGGGCTTCTCAAACAGGCACCCAGAGACCAGGGCTTCTCAAACAGGCACCCAGGGACCAGGGCTTCTCAAACAGGCACCCAGAGACCAGGGCTTCTCAAACAGGCACCCAGAGACCAGGGCTTCTCAAACAGGCACCCAGAGACCAGGGCTTCTCAAACAGGCACCCAGAGACCAGGGCTTCTCAAACAGGCACCCAGAGACCAGGGCTTCTCAAACAGGCACCCAGAGACCAGGGCTTCTCAAACAGGCACCCAGAGACCAGGGCTTCTCAAACAGGCACCCAGAGACCAGGGCTTCTCAAACAGGCACCCAGAGACCAGGGCTTCTCAAACAGGCACCCAGAGACCAGGGCTTCTCAAACAGGCACCCAGAGACCAGGGCTTCTCAAACAGGCACCCAGAGACCAGGGCTTCTCAAACAGGCACCCAGAGACCAGGGCTTCTCAAACAGGCACCCAGAGACCAGGGCTTCTCAAACAGGCACCCAGGGACCAGGGCTTCTCAAACAGGCACCCAGAGACCAGGGCTTCTCAAACAGGCACCCAGAGACCAGGGCTTCTCAAACAGGCACCCAGAGACCAGGGCTTCTCAAACAGGCACCCAGAGACCAGGGCTTCTCAAACAGGCACCCAGAGACCAGGGCTTCTCAAACAGGCACCCAGAGACAGAGTTCATCTCAGCCTATGCCTCCCTCCAGTCCCTCGACTTCTTGGCACTGACGGAAACATGGATCACCACAGACAACACTGCTACTCCTACTGCTCTCTCTTCGTCCGCCCACGTGTTCTCGCACACCCCGAGAGCTTCTGGTCAGCGGGGTGGTGGCACCGGGATCCTCATCTCTCCCAAGTGGTCATTCTCTCTTTCTCCCCTTACACATCTGTTTATCGCCTCCTTTGAATTCCATGCTGTCACAGTTACCAGCCCTTTCAAGCTTAACATCCTTATCATTTATCGCCCTCCAGGTCCCCTCGGAGAGTTCATCAATGAGCTTGATGCCTTGATAAGCTCCTTTCCTGAGGACGGCTCACCTCTCACAGTGCTGGGCGACTTTAACCTCCCCACGTCTACCTTTGACTCATTCCTCTCTGCCTCCTTCTTTCCACTCCTCTCCTCTTTTGACCTCACCCTCTCACCTTCCCCCCTACTCACAAGGCAGGCAATACGCTCGACCTCATCTTTACTAGATGCTGTTCTTCCACTAACCTCATTGCAACTCCCCTCCAAGTCTCCGACCACTACCTTGTATCCTTTTCCCTCTCGCTCTCATCCAACACCTCCCACACTGCCCCTACTCGGATGGTATAGCGCCGTCCCAACCTTCGCTCTCTCTCCCCGCTACTCTCTCCTCTTCCATCCTATCATCTCTTCCCTCTGCTCAAACCTTCTCCAACCTATCTCCTGATTCTGCCTCCTCAACCCTCCTCTCCTCCCTCCCTTCTGCATCCTTTGACTCTCTATGTCCCCTATCCTCCAGGCCGGCTCGGTCCCCCCCTCCCGCCCCGTGGCTCGACGACTCATTGCGAGCTCACAGAACAGGGCTCCGGGCAGCCGAGCGGAAATGGAGGAAAACTCGCCTCCCTGCGGACCTGGCATCCTTTCACTCCCTCCTCTCTACATTTTCCTCTTCTGTCTCTGCTGCTAAAGCCACTTTCTACCACTCTAAATTCCAAGCATCTGCCTCTAACCCTAGGAAGCTCTTTGCCACCTTCTCCTCCCTCCTGAATCCTCCTCCCCCTCCCCCTCCCTCTCTGCAGATGACTTCGTCAACCATTTTGAAAAGAAGGTCGACGACATCCGATCCTCGTTTGCTAAGTCAAACGGCACCGCTGGTTCTGCTCACACTGCCCTACCCTGTGCTCTGACCTCTTTCTCCCCTCTCTCTCCAGATGAAATCTCGCGTCTTGTGACGGCCGGCCGCCCAACAACCTGCCCGTTTGACCCTATCCCCTCCTCTCTTCTCCAGACCATTTCCGGAGACCTTCTCCCTTACCTCACCTCGCTCATCAACTCATCCCTGACCGCTGGCTACGTCCCTTCCGTCTTCAAGAGAGCGAGAGTTGCACCCCTTCTGAAAAAAACCTACACTCGATCCCTCCGATGTCAACAACTACAGACCAGTATCCCTTCTTTCTTTTCTCTCCAAAACTCTTGAACGTGCCGTCCTTGGCCAGCTCTCCCGCTATCTCTCTCTGAATGACCTTCTTGATCCAAATCAGTCAGGTTTCAAGACTAGTCATTCAACTGAGACTGCTCTTCTCTGTATCACGGAGGCGCTCCGCACCGCTAAAGCTAACTCTCTCTCCTCTGCTCTCATCCTTCTAGACCTATCAGCTGCCTTCGATACTGTGAACCATCAGATCCTCCTCTCCACCCTCTCCGAGTTGGGCATCTCCGGCGCGGCCCACGCTTGGATTGCGTCCTACCTGACAGGTCGCTCCTACCAGGTGGCGTGGCGAGAATCTGTCTCCTCACCACGCGCTCTCACCACTGGTGTCCCCAGGGCTCTGTTCTAGGCCCTCTCCTATTCTTGCTATACACCAAGTCACTTGGCTCTGTCATAACCTCACATGGTCTCTCCTATCATTGCTATGCAGACGACACACAATTAATCTTCTCCTTTCCCCCTTCTGATGACCAGGTGGCGAATCGCATCTCTGCATGTCTGGCAGACATATCAGTGTGGATGACGGATCACCTCCTCAAGCTGAACCTCGGCAAGACGGAGCTGCTCTTCCTCCCGGGAAGGACTGCCCGTTCCATGATCTCGCCATCACGGTTGACAACTCCATTGTGTCCTCCTCCCAGAGCGCTAAGAACCTTGGCGTGATCCTGGACAACACCCTGTCGTTCTCAACTAACGTCAAGGCGGTGGCCCGTTCCTGTAGGTTCATGCTCTACAACATCCGCAGAGTACGACCCTGCCTCACACAGGAAGCGGCGCAGGTCCTAATCCAGGCACTTGTCATCTCCCGTCTGGATTACTGCAACTCGCTGTTGGCTGGGCTCCCTGCCTGTGCCATTAAACCCCTACAACTCATCCAGAACGCCGCAGCCCGTCTGGTGTTCAACCTTCCCAAGTTCTCTCACGTCACCCCGCTCCTCCGCTCTCTCCACTGGCTTCCAGTTGAAGCTCGCATCCGCTACAAGACCATGGTGCTTGCCTACGGAGCTGTGAGGGGAACGGCACCTCAGTACCTCCAGGCTCTGATCAGGCCCTACACCCAAACAAGGGCACTGCGTTCATCCACCTCTGGCCTGCTCGCCTCCCTACCACTGAGGAAGTACAGTTCCCGCTCAGCCCAGTCAAAACTGTTCGCTGCTCTGGCCCCCCAATGGTGGAACAAACTCCCTCACGACGCCAGGACAGCGGAGTCAATCACCACCTTCCGGAGACACCTGAAACCCCACCTCTTTAAGGAATACCTAGGATAGGATAAATAATCCTTCTCACCCCCTTTAAGATTTAGATGCACTATTGTAAAGTGACTGTTCTACTGGATGTCATAAGGTGAATGCACCAATTTGTAAGTCGCTCTGGATGAGAGCGTCTGCTAAATGACTTAAATGTAAATGTAAAATGGCTTCTCAAACAGGCACCCAGAGACCAGGGCTTCTCAAACAGGCACCCAGAGACCAGGGCTTCTCAAACAGGCACCTAGAGGCCAGAGCTTCTCAAACAGGCACCCAGAGACCAGGGCTTCTCAAACAGGCACCTAGAGGCCAGGGCTTCTCAAACAGGCACTCAAAGACCAGGGCTTCTCAAACAGGCACTCAAAGACCAGGGCTTCTCAAACAGGCACCCAGAGACCAGGGCTTCTCAAACAGGCACCCAGAGACCAGGGCTTCTCAAACAGGCACCCAGAGACCAGGGCTTCTCAAACAGGCACCCAGAGACCAGGGCTTCTCAAACAGGCACCCAGAGACCAGGGCTTCTCAAACAGGCACCCAGAGACCAGGGCTTCTCAAACAGGCACCCAGAGACCAGGGCTTCTCAAACAGGCACCCAGAGACCAGGCTTCTCAAACAGGCACCCAGAGACCAGTGCTTCTCAAACAGGCATCCAGAGACCAGGACATCTTGTGAGTGAATGATGAACAATTAAAAACATGTTTCCCTTTTGAAGGGCAAATGTCATCAATCATTCAAAACAGTTGCAGTCTAATTGACAGCACAGCATGGCCAGCAAGCCAGGACCAGTAGGAGACAAGGTCTAGTAGGAGACAAGTTTCTCTTGGTAAAGGACCAGTAGGAGACAAGGTCTAGTGAGTTTCTCTTGGTAAAGGACCAGTAGGAGACAAGGTCTAGTGAGTTTCTTTCAGTAGGAGACAAGGTCTAGTGAGTTTCTCTTGGTAAAGGACCAGTAGGAGACAAGGTCTAGTGAGTTTCTCTTGGTAAAGGACCAGTAGGAGACAAGGTCTAGTGAGTTTCTCTTGGTAAAGGACCAGTAGGAGACAAGGTCTAGTGAGTTTCTCTTGGTAAAGGACCAGTAGGAGACAAGGTCTAGTGAGTTTCTCTTGGTAAAGGACCAGTAGGAGACAAGGTCTAGTGAGTTTCTCTTGGTAAAGGACCAGTAGGAGACAAGGTCTAGTGAGTTTCTCTTGGTAAAGGACCAGTAGGAGACAAGGTCTAGTGAGTTTCTCTTGGTAAAGGACCAGTAGGAGACAAGGTCTAGTGAGTTTCTCTTGGTAAAGGACCAGTAGGAGACAAGGTCTAGTGAGTTTCTCTTGGTAAAGGACAAGGTCAGTGAGGAGACAAGGTCTAGTGAGTTTCTCTTGGTAAAGGACCAGTAGGAGACAAGGTCTAGTGAGTTTCTCTTGGTAAAGGACCAGTAGGAGACAAGGTCTAGTGAGTTTCTCTTGGTAAAGGACCAGTAGGAGACAAGGTCTAGTGAGTTTCTCTTGGTAAAGGACCAGTAGGAGACAAGGTCTAGTGAGTTTCTCTTGGTAAAGGACCAGTAGGAGACAAGGTCTAGTGAGTTTCTCTTGGTAAAGGACCAGTAGGAGACAAGGTCTAGTGAGTTTCTCTTGGTAAAGGACCAGTAGGAGACAAGGTCTAGTGAGTTTCTCTTGGTGAAGGACCAGTAGGAGACAAGGTCTAGTGAGTTTCTCTTGGTAAAGGACCAGTAGGAGACAAGGTCTAGTGAGTTTCTCTTGGTAAAGGACCAGTAGGAGACAAGGTCTAGTGAGTTTCT
>NW_025746209.1:105000-147526 GCF_021184085.1 Oncorhynchus gorbuscha | reverse complement strand
TGTCTCTGTATGTGTGTGTGTGTGTCTCTGTATGTGTGTGTGTGTGTCTCTGTATGTGTGTGTGTGTGTCTCTGTATGTGTGTGTGTGTGTCTCTGTATGTGTGTGTGTGTGTCTCTGTATGTGTGTGTGTGTGTGTCTCTGTATGTGTGTGTGTCTCTGTATGTGTGTGTTTTGGCTTTACTCGTCTTTCTCTTTATCCACTTATTCCTCCCCCAACCTTCTCTCACGCTCCACCTCTCTCCCCTCCTCTCCCCGTCTCCCCTCCAGGTCAGTCCCTGGTAGCCATGGAGATGTTGAGTTCCTGTGCTCTGTCTTTCTGTCGCTCAGGGAAGTGTGAGCGAGCCGCCTGTCGCTCCGTCCTCACTCTGTGTAAGTAGTGGTTTCACTGTGTCACAAATGGCCCCCTAATTCCCTACGTAGGGGCTCTTATTGGGGGGGGGGATAGAGTGCCATTTGAGATGCAAGGCGTGCCAGCGTTGGTAACAGTCTCCCTGTGCATGCTGGGTAATGGATGCCTGATACTCTGTTCCAACCGTCTGTCTCTGTGTCTGTAGGTAAGTGGCTGCTGGCGGACTGGAAAGACATGACCCCTCAGCTCAAACAGGTGGTGAAGAGGTCAGGGGTCATGACCCCAGGGGTCGCCGCCTTGCCCCCCATCAGCCGGAACATCACAGCCCTGCTGGAGCTACCCCTAGAGGACCAGGGCATGCCCCGAATCACAGCTGAGACCACAGGTAGGACACCCCCCCTCCCTGACCCCTCTTCCTCCAGTCTACCCTACACCTTAACCCCTCTCTCTCTGCCTCTTGTGAGTGTAGGAAAACCGGACTTGATCCTGGAGCAGCTCTACCAGTCTGTACCCTAACCCCTACACCCTAACCCCTCTTCCTCCAGTCTGTACCCTAACCCCTCTCCCTCCAATCTGTACCCTAACCCCTACACCCTAACCCCTCTTTTCCTCCAGTCTGTACCCTAACCCCTACACCCTAACCCCTCTCTTCCTCCAGTCTGTACCCTAACCCCTACACCCTAACCCCTCTCTTCCTCCAGTCTGTACCCTAACCCCTACACCCTAACCCCTCTCCCTCCAGTCTGTACCCTAACCCCTCTCCCTCCAATCTGTACCCTAACCCCTACACCCTAACCCCTCTTCCTCCAGTCTGTACCCTAACCCCTACACCCTAACCCCTCTCTCTCTCTGCCTCCATAGTGAGTGTGGGTGTAGGAGAACCAGACTTGGTCCTGGGGCAGCTCTACCAGTCTGTACCCTAACCCCTACACCCTAACCCCTCTCTTCCTCCAGTCTGTACCCTAACCCCTCTTCCTCCAGTCTGTACCCTAACCCCTACACCCTAACCCCTCTCTCTCTCTCTGCCTCCATAGTGAGTGTGGGTGTAGGAGAACCAGACTTGGTCCTGGGGCAGCTCTACCAGTCTGTACCCTAACCCCTACACCCTAACCCCTCTCTCTCTCTGCCTCCATAGTGAGTGTGGGTGTAGGAGAACCAGACTTGGTCCTGGGGCAGCTCTACCAGTCTGTACCCTAACCCCTACACCCTAACCCCTCTCTCTCTCTGCCTCCATAGTGAGTGTGGGTGTAGGAGAACCAGACTTGGTCCTGGGGCAGCTCTACCAGTTGTCCACCAGTCAGGCTCCGGAGGTGGCCAAGTCCTGGGCGGCTCTCGCCAGCTGGGCCTATCGTTGGGGACGGAAGGTGGTCGACAACGCCAGGTACATATTCTGACAGTTGTTGTCACGCAGCAGGTTATCGTGAAACACACATGACGTGGTGCGTTCTGTGGTAGAAGCTGATAACATGACGTGGTGCGTTCTGTGGTAGAAGCTGATAACATGACGTGGTGAGTTCTGTGGTAGAAGCTGATAACATGAATATAGACCTGGTGCGTTCTGTGGTAGAAGCTGATAACATGACGTGGTGCGTTCTGTGGTAGAAGCTGATAACATGAATATAGACGTGGTTCGTTCTGTGGTAGAAGCTGATGACGTGGTGCGTTCTGTGGTAGAAGCTGATAACATGAATATAGACGTGGTGCGTTCTGTGGTAGAAGCTGATAACATGACGTGGTGCGTTCTGTGGTAGAAGCTGATAACATGACGTGGTGCGTTCTGTGGTAGAAGCTGATAACATGACGTGGTGCGTTCTGTGGTAGAAGCTGATAACATGAATATAGACCTGGTGTGTTCTGTGGTAGAAGCTGATAACATGACGTGGTGCGTTCTGTGGTAGAAGCTGATAACATGAATATAGACGTGGTTCGTTCTGTGGTAGAAGCTGATAACATGACGTGGTGCGTTCTGTGGTAGAAGCTGATAACATGAATATAGACGTGGTTCGTTCTGTGGTAGAAGCTGATGACGTGGTGCGTTCTGTGGTAGAAGCTGATAACATGACGTGGTGCGTTCTGTGGTAGAAGCTGATAACATGACCTGGTGCGTTCTGTGGTAGAAGCTGACAACATGACGTGGTGCGTTCTGTGGTAGAAGCTGATAACATGAATATAGACGTGGTGCGTTCTGTGGTAGAAGCTGATAACATGACGTGGTGCGTTCTGTGGTAGAAGCTGATAACATGAATATAGACGTGGTGCGTTCTGTGGTAGAAGCTGATAACATGACGTGGTGCGTTCTGTGGTAGAAGCTGATAACATGAATATAGACGTGGTTCGTTCTGTGGTAGAAGCTGATGACTTGGTGCGTTCTGTGGTAGAAGCTGATAACATGACGTGGTGCGTTCTGTGGTAGAAGCTGATAACATGAATATAGACGTGGTTCGTTCTGTGGTAGAAGCTGATGACGTGGTGCGTTCTGTGGTAGAAGCTGATAACATGACGTGGTGCGTTCTGTGGTAGAAGCTGATAACATGACGTGGTGCGTTCTGTGGTAGAAGCTGATAACATGACGTGGTTCGTTCTGTGGTAGAAGCTGATAACATGACGTGGTGCGTTCTGTGGTAGAAGCTGATAACATGAATATAGACGTGGTGCGTTCTGTGGTAGAAGCTGATAACATGACGTGGTGCGTTCTGTGGTAGAAGCTGATAACATGAATATAGACGTGGTGCGTTCTGTGGTAGAAGCTGATAACATGACGTGGTGCGTTCTGTGGTAGAAGCTGATAACATGAATATAGACGTGGTTCGTTCTGTGGTAGAAGCTGATAACATGACGTGGTGCGTTCTGTGGTAGAAGCTGATAACATGAATATAGACGTGGTGCGTTCTGTGGTAGAAGCTGATAACATGACGTGGTTCGTTCTGTGGTAGAAGCTGATAACATGACGTGGTGCGTTCTGTGGTAGAAGCTGATAACATGACGTGGTGCGTTCTGTGGTAGAAGCTGATAACATGACGTGGTTCGTTCTGTGGTAGAAGCTGATAACATGACGTGATGCGTTCTGTGGTAGAAGCTGATAACATGAATATAGACGTGGTGCGTTCTGTGGTAGAAGCTGATAACATGACGTGGTGCGTTCTGTGGTAGAAGCTGATAACATGAATATAGACGTGGTGCGTTCTGTGGTAGAAGCTGATAACATGACGTGGTGCGTTCTGTGGTAGAAGCTGATAACATGACCTGGTGCGTTCTGTGGTAGAAGCCGTTGCTGATTTAAACATTATTTTTAAAATTCTTATGCAATGTTGACATTCCTCTTTCCCCTCTCTCTCCTCTAATCTCCCTCCTTTCACCTCTCCTCCCAAATGTCCGTCCCTTCCTTTCTCCTCTCTCTCCTCCCATCTCCCTCTCCTTTCACCTCTCCTCCCCTACGTCCGTCCCTTCCTTTCTCCTCTCTCTCCTCCCATCTCCCTCTCCTTTCACCTCTCCTCCCCTACGTCCGTCCCTTCCTTTCTCCTCTCTCTCCTCCCATCTCTCTCTCATCTCCTCCCTCCATCCCTCCAGTCAAGGTGAAGGTGTGCCCTTGCTCCCGGGAGAGAAGAAGGAGATCGAGGAGCTTCTCCCAGAATGCACCAGTGAGGAGGACAAGGAGAACATCTTCAGCATCCTGGGTCAGGCCATGTGTCGACCTGCTGGAATACAGGTGTGTGTGTGTGTGTGTGTGTGTGTGTGTGTGTGTGTGTGTGTGTGTGTGTGTGTGTGTGTGTGTGTGTGCTCATGAGGAATGAATTAGTAACTATTGTTTTAGTATGTACACATCTCGTACTTTCTCCCGGTGTTCTGAAAAGATCATAGTTCATCCAGGATAGAAGTTTAGAAACTGAGTCTACATGGAACTGAATAACTCAGGGGCTTGGTATGTGTCTGTCTCTTTCCATGTATCTCTCTACCCCTTTTAGACTCTATAGTCTTGATTTCTGACTGTCTCTATCTCTTTTAGACTCTATAGTCTTGATTCTTGACTCTGTCTACCTCTTAGTCAGGAATCAAGATTATAGAGACTGTCTCTTCCTCTTTTAGGCTCTATAGTTTTGATTCCTGACTGTCTCTACCCCAACTCGGCGCGTGCTACATCTCCAATTTGCCGCGCGGCTCTTGGCAGGTCTGGGTTTGGGGTTCACCATCTGCCTGCTCATAACTCTCTCTCTCCCCCACCTCCTCTCTCTCCCCCACCTCCTCTCTCTCTCCCCCACCTCCTCTCTCTCTCTCCACCTCCTCTCTCTCTCCCCACCTCCTCTCTCTCTCTCCCACCTCCTCTCTCTCTCCCCACCTCCTCTCTCTCCCCCACCTCCTCTCTCTCTCTCCCCCACCTCCTCCTCTCTCTCCCCCACCTCCTCTCTCTCTCTCCCCCACCTCCTCTCTCTCTCTCCCCCACCTCCTCTCTCTCTCTCCCTCCACCTCACTCTCTCTCTCTCCCCCACCTCCTCTCTCTCTCTCCCCCCACCTCCTCTCTCTCTCTCCCCCACCTCCTCTCTCTCTCTCCCCCACCTCCTCTCTCTCTCTCCCCCCACCTCCTCTCTCTCTCTCCCCCACCTCCTCTCTCCCCCCACCTCCTCTCTCTCTCCCCCCACCTCCTCTCTCTCTCTCCCCACCTCCTCTCTCTCTCTCCCCCCTCCTCCTCTCTCTCCCCCACCTCCTCTCTCTCTCCTCCGTCCTCTCTCTCTCTCCCCACCCGTCCTCTCTCTCTCTCCCCCACCCGTCCTCTCTCTCTCTCCCCCACCCGTCCTCTCTCTCTCCCCCACCCGTCCTCTCTCTCTCTCCCCACCCGTCCTCTCTCTCTCTCCCCCACCCGTCCTCTCTCTCTCTCCCCCCCCCCGTCCTCTCTCTCTCTCTCCCCCCACCCGTCCTCTCTCTCTCTCTCCCCCCCCGTCCTCTCTCTCTCTCTCCCCCCACCCGTCCTCTCTCTCTCTCTCCCCCCCCACCCGTCCTCTCTCTCTCTCTCCCCCCACCCGTCCTCTCTCTCTCTCTCCCCCCCCCCCTCTCTCTCTCTCCCCCCACCCCTCCTCTCTCTCTCTCTCCCCCACCCCGTCCTCTCTCTCTCTCCCCCCACCCGTCCTCTCTCTCTCTCCCCCCCACCCGTCCTCTCTCTCTCCCCCCACCCGTCCTCTCTCTCTCCCCCCCCACCCGTCCTCTCTCTCTCCCCCCACCCGTCCTCTCTCTCTCTCCCCCCCCACCCGTCCTCTCTCTCTCCCCCCCCCACCCGTCCTCTCTCTCTCTCCCCCCACCCGTCCTCTCTCTCTCTCCCCCACCCGTCCTCTCTCTCTCTCCCCCCCCACCCGTCCTCTCTCTCTCTCCTCCCCCACCCGTCCTCTCTCTCTCTCCCCCCACCCGTCCTCTCTCTCTCCCCCCCCCGTCCTCTCTCTCTCCCCCCCCGCCCTCTCTCCCCCCCACCCGTCCTCTCTCTCTCCCCCCCCACCCGTCCTCTCTCTCTCTCTCCCCCCACCCGTTCTCTCTCTCTCTCCCCCCACCCGTCCTCTCTCTCTCTCGCCCCCCACCCCGTCCTCTCTCTCTCTCGCCCCCACCGTCCTCTCTCTCTCTCGCCCCCCACCCGTCCTCTCTCTCTCTCGCCCCCACCCGTCCTCTCTCTCTCTTGCCCCCCCCACCCGTCCTCTCTCTCTCTCGCCCCACCCGTCCTCTCTCTCTCTCCTCCCGTCCTCTCTCTCCCTCCCTCCAGGATGAGGACATGGCCCTGCAGCAGGAGGAGGAGGATGACATGGTGGATGTGATCTGGAGACAGCTGCTGTCTGCCTGTCCCTGGCTGGAGGAGCAGGGGGAGGGGGTTCAGGGTGGGGGTAGTGGGGTGATGGAGGGTCTGATCCGGGTCTGGAGGAAGGTGGTGGACAGGATCTTCAGTCTCTACAGGGTCTCCTGCGGTGCCTACTTCACCTTCCTCAAACTTAACGCTGGACAGGTGGGTGGAACTCAGTCTCTCTCCAGGGGGGACTGGGACTGGCAGGGGGTACTGGCAGGGGGACTGGGACTGGCAGGGGGGACTGGGACTGGCAGGGGGGACTGGGACTGGCAGGGGGGACTGGTTAGTCAGGGACTATTTCCATGGGAATTTTCCTTTGGGTGTTCTTTTTAGTCCAGCATGAAGTTTAATCTGTCTGGGAGCCCTACGAGTTCTGTCTAGTTAATGTGTCTGGGAGCCCTACGAGTTCTGTCTAGTTAATCTGTCTGGGAGCCCTACGAGTTCTGTCTAGTTAATGTGTCTGGGAGCCCTACGAGTTCTGTCTAGTTAATCTGTCTGGGAGCCCTACGAGTTCTGTCTAGTTAATGTGTCTGGGAGCCCTACGAGTTCTGTCTAGTTAATCTGTCTGGGAGCCCTACGAGTTCTGTCTAGTTAATCTGTCTGGGAGCCCTACGAGTTCTGTCTAGTTAATCTGTCTGGGAGCCCTACGAGTTCTGTCTAGTTAATCTGTCTGGGAGCCCTACGAGTTCTGTCTAGTTAATCTGTCTGGGAGCCCTACGAGTTCTGTCTAGTTAATCTGTCTGGGAGCCCTACGAGTTCTGGCCAGTTAATCTGTCTGGGAGCCCTACGAGTTCTGGCCAGTTAATCTGTCTGGGAGCCCTACGAGTTCTGGCCGGTTAATCTGTCTGGGAGCCCTACGAGTTCTGTCCAGTTAATCTGTCTGGGAGCCCTACGAGTTCTGGCCAGTTAATCTGTCTGGGAGCCCTACGAGTTCTGTCCAGTTAATCTGTCTGGGAGCCCTACGAGTTCTGTCTAGTTAATCTGTCTGGGAGCCCTACGAGTTCTGTCCAGTTAATCTGTCTGGGAGCCCTACGAGTTCTGTCTGGTTAATCTGTCTGGGAGCCCTACGAGTTCTGTCTAGTTAATCTGTCTGGGAGCCCTACGAGTTCTGTCTGGTTAATCTGTCTGGGAGCCCTACGAGTTCTGTCTGGTTAATCTGTCTGGGAGCCCTACGAGTTCTGTCTGGTTAATCTGTCTGGGAGCCCTACGAGTTCTGGCCGGTTAATCTGTCTGGGAGCCCTACGAGTTCTGTCTAGTTAATCTGTCTGGGAGCCCTACGAGTTCTGTCTGGTTAATCTGTCTGGGAGCCCTACGAGTTCTGTCTGGTTAATCTGTCTGGGAGCCCTACGAGTTCTGTCTGGTTAATCTGTCTGGGAGCCCTACGAGTTCTGTCTGGTTAATCTGTCTGGGAGCCCTACGAGTTCTGTCTGGTTAATCTGTCTGGGAGCCCTACGAGTTCTGTCTGGTTAATCTGTCTGGGAGCCCTACGAGTTCTGTCTGGTTAATCTGTCTGGGAGCCCTACGAGTTCTGTCTGGTTAATCTGTCTGGGAGCCCTACGAGTTCTGTCTGGTTAATCTGTCTGGGAGCCCTACGAGTTCTGTCTGGTTAATCTGTCTGGGAGCCCTACGAGTTCTGTCTGGTTAATCTGTCTGGGAGCCCTACGAGTTCTGTCTGGTTAATCTGTCTGGGAGCCCTACGAGTTCTGGCCGGTTAAT
This sequence comes from Oncorhynchus gorbuscha, assembly GCF_021184085.1. Classification (NCBI taxonomy): domain Eukaryota; kingdom Metazoa; phylum Chordata; class Actinopteri; order Salmoniformes; family Salmonidae; genus Oncorhynchus; species Oncorhynchus gorbuscha. Next base: position 139,645 of record NW_025746209.1, on the reverse strand, counting down.
CTGTCTGGGAGCCCTACGAGTTCTGGCCGGTTAATCTGTCTGGGAGCCCTACGAGTTCTGTCCAGTTAATCTGTCTGGGAGCCCTACGAGTTCTGTCTAGTTAATCTGTCTGGGAGCCCTACGAGTTCTGTCTAGTTAATGTGTCTGGGAGCCCTACGAGTTCTGTCTAGTTAATCTGTCTGGGAGCCCTACGAGTTCTGTCTAGTTAATCTGTCTGGGAGCCCTACGAGTTCTGTCTAGTTAATCTGTCTGGGAGCCCTACGAGTTCTGTCTAGTTAATCTGTCTGGGAGCCCTACGAGTTCTGTCTAGTTAATCTGTCTGGGAGCCCTACGAGTTCTGTCTGGTTAATCTGTCTGGTTAATCTGTCTAGTTAATCTGTCTGGGAGCCCTACGAGTTCTGTCTAGTTAATCTGTCTGGGAACCCTACGAGTTCTGTCTAGTTAATCTGTCTAGTTAATCTGTCTGGTTAATCTGTCTAGTTAATCTGTCTGGGAGCCCTACGAGTTCTGTCTGGTTAATCTGTCTAGTTAATCTGTCTGGTTAATCTGTCTAGTTAATCTGTCTGGGAGCCCTACGAGTTCTGTCTGGTTAATCTGTCTGGGAGCCCTACGAGTTCTTTCTAGTTAATCTGTCTGGGAGCCCTACGAGTTCTGTCTGGTTAATCTGTCTGGGAGCCCTACGAGTTCTGTCTAGTTAATCTGTCTGGGAGCCCTACGAGTTCTGTCCAGTTAATCTGTCTGGGAGCCCTACGAGTTCTGTCCAGTTAATCTGTCTGGGAGCCTGGCCCTACGAGTTCTGTCTAGTTAATCTGTCTGGGAGCCCTACGAGTTCTGTCTAGTTAATGTGTCTGGGAGCCCTACGAGTTCTGTCTAGTTAATCTGTCTGGGAGCCCTACGAGTTCTGTCTAGTTAATCTGTCTGGGAGCCCTACGAGTTCTATCTAGTTAATGTGTCTGGGAGCCTGGCCCTACGAGTTCTGTCTAGTTAATCTGTCTGGGAGCCCTACGAGTTCTGTCTAGTTAATGTGTCTGGGAGCCCTACGAGTTCTGTCTAGTTAATGTGTCTGGGAGCCCTACGAGTTCTGTCTAGTTAATGTGTCTGGGAGCCCTACGAGTTCTGTCTAGTTAATGTGTCTGGGGGCCCTACGAGTTCTGTCTAGTTAATGTGTCTGGGAGCCCTACGAGTTCTGTCTAGTTAATGTGTCTGGGAGCCCTACGAGTTCTGTCTAGTTAATGTGTCTGGGAGCCCTACGAGTTCTGTCTAGTTAATCTGTCTGGGAGCCCTACGAGTTCTGTCTAGTTAATGTGTCTGGGAGCCCTACGATTTCTGTCTAGTTAATCTGTCTGGGAGCCCTACGAGTTCTGTCTAGTTAATGTGTCTGGGAGCCCTACGAGTTCTGGCCAGTTAATCTGTCTGGGAGCCCTACGAGTTCTGGCCAGTTAATCTGTCTGGGAGCCCTACGAGTTCTGTCTAGTTAATCTGTCTGGGAGCCCTACGAGTTCTGTCTGGTTAATCTGTCTGGGAGCCTGGCCCTACGAGTTCTGGCCGGTTAATCTGTCTGGGAGACCTACGAGTTCTGGCCAGTTAATCTGTCTGGGAGCCCTACGAGTTCTGGCCAGTTAATCTGTCTGGGAGCCCTACGAGTTCTGTCTAGTTAATCTGTCTGGGAGCCCTACGAGTTCTGTCTAGTTAATCTGTCTGGGAGCCCTACGAGTTCTGTCTAGTTAATCTGTCTGGGAGCCCTACGAGTTCTGTCTAGTTAATCTGTCTGGGAGCCCTACGAGTTCTGTCTAGTTAATCTGTCTGGGAGCCCTACGAGTTCTGTCTAGTTAATCTGTCTGGGAGCCCTACGAGTTCTGTCTAGTTAATCTGTCTGGGAGCCCTACGAGTTCTGTCTAGTTAATCTGTCTGGGAGCCCTACGAGTTCTGTCTAGTTAATGTGTCTGGGAGCCCTACGAGTTCTGTCTAGTTAATGTGTCTGGGAGCCCTACGAGTTCTGTCTAGTTAATGTGTCTGGGAGCCCTACGAGTTCTGTCTAGTTAATGTGTCTGGGAGCCCTACGAGTTCTGTCTAGTTAATGTGTCTGGGAGCCCTACGAGTTCTGTCTAGTTAATCTGTCTGGGAGCCCTACGAGTTCTGTCTAGTTAATCTGTCTGGGAGCCCTACGAGTTCTGTCTAGTTAATCTGTCTGGGAGCCCTACGAGTTCTGTCTAGTTAATCTGTCTGGGAGCCCTACGAGTTCTGGCCGGTTAATCTGTCTGGGAGCCCTACGAGTTCTGGCCGGTTAATCTGTCTGGGAGCCCTACGAGTTCTGTCCAGTTAATCTGTCTGGGAGCCCTACAAGTTCTGGCCAGTTAATCTGTCTGGGAGCCCTACGAGTTCTGGCCAGTTAATCTGTCTGGGAGCCCTACGAGTTCTGTCTAGTTAATCTGTCTGGGAGCCCTACGAGTTCTGTCTGGTTAATCTGTCTGGGAGCCTGGCCCTACGAGTTCTGGCCGGTTAATCTGTCTGGGAGCCCTACGAGTTCTGGCCAGTTAATCTGTCTGGGAGCCCTACGAGTTCTGGCCAGTTAATCTGTCTGGGAGCCCTACGAGTTCTGTCTAGTTAATCTGTCTGGGAGCCCTACGAGTTCTGTCTAGTTAATCTGTCTGGGAGCCCTACGAGTTCTGTCTAGTTAATCTGTCTGGGAGCCCTACGAGTTCTGTCTAGTTAATCTGTCTGGGAGCCCTACGAGTTCTGTCTAGTTAATCTGTCTGGGAGCCCTACGAGTTCTGTCTAGTTAATCTGTCTGGGAGCCCTACGAGTTCTGTCTAGTTAATCTGTCTGGGAGCCCTACGAGTTCTGTCTAGTTAATCTGTCTGGGAGCCCTACGAGTTCTGTCTAGTTAATGTGTCTGGGAGCCCTACGAGTTCTGTCTAGTTAATGTGTCTGGGAGCCCTACGAGTTCTGTCTAGTTAATGTGTCTGGGAGCCCTACGAGTTCTGTCTAGTTAATGTGTCTGGGAGCCCTACGAGTTCTGTCTAGTTAATGTGTCTGGGAGCCCTACGAGTTCTGTCTAGTTAATCTGTCTGGGAGCCCTACGAGTTCTGTCTAGTTAATCTGTCTGGGAGCCCTACGAGTTCTGTCTAGTTAATCTGTCTGGGAGCCCTACGAGTTCTGTCTAGTTAATGTGTCTGGGAGCCTGGCCCTACGAGTTCTGTCTAGTTAATCTGTCTGGGAGCCCTACGAGTTCTGTCTAGTTAATGTGTCTGGGAGCCCTACGAGTTCTGTCTAGTTAATCTGTCTGGGAGCCCTACGAGTTCTGTCTAGTTAATCTGTCTGGGAGCCCTACGAGTTCTGTCTAGTTAATGTGTCTGGGAGCCTGGCCCTACGAGTTCTGTCTAGTTAATGTGTCTGGGAGCCCTATGAGTTCTGTCTAGTTAATCTGTCTGGGAGCCCTACGAGTTCTGTCTAGTTAATGTGTCTGGGAGCCCTACAAGTTCTGTCTAGTTAATCTGTCTGGGAGCCCTAAGAGTTCTGTCTAGTTAATCTGTCTGGGAGCCCTACGAGTTCTGTCTAGTTAATCTGTCTGGGAGCCCTACGAGTTCTGTCTAGTTAATCTGTCTGGGAGCCCTACGAGTTCTGTCTGGTTAATCTGTCTGGGAGCCCTACGAGTTCTGTCTGGTTAATCTGTCTGGGAGCCCTACGAGTTCTGTCTGGTTAATCTGTCTGGGAGCCCTACGAGTTCTGTCCGGTTAATCTGTCTGGGAGCCCTACAAGTTCTGGCCAGTTAATCTGTCTGGGAGCCCTACGAGTTCTGTCCAGTTAATCTGTCTGGGAGCCCTACGAGTTCTGTCTAGTTAATGTGTCTGGGAGCCCTACGAGTTCTGTCTAGTTAATGTGTCTGGGAGCCCTACGAGTTCTGTCTAGTTAATGTGTCTGGGAGCCCTACGAGTTCTGTCTAGTTAATGTGTCTGGGGGCCCTACGAGTTCTGTCTAGTTAATGTGTCTGGGAGCCCTACGAGTTCTGTCTAGTTAATGTGTCTGGGAGCCCTACGAGTTCTGTCTAGTTAATCTGTCTGGGAGCCCTACGAGTTCTGTCTAGTTAATGTGTCTGGGAGCCCTACGAGTTCTGTCTAGTTAATGTGTCTGGGAGCCCTACGAGTTCTGTCTAGTTAATGTGTCTGGGAGCCCTACGAGTTCTGTCTAGTTAATGTGTCTGGGAGCCCTACGAGTTCTGTCTAGTTAATGTGTCTGGGAGCCCTACGAGTTCTGTCTAGTTAATCTGTCTGGGAGCCCTACGAGTTCTGTCTAGTTAATCTGTCTGGGAGCCCTACGAGTTCTATCTAGTTAATGTGTCTGGGAGCCTGGCCCTACGAGTTCTGTCTAGTTAATCTGTCTGGGAGCCCTACGAGTTCTGTCTAGTTAATGTGTCTGGGAGCCCTACGAGTTCTGTCTAGTTAATCTGTCTGGGAGCCCTACGAGTTCTGTCTAGTTAATCTGTCTGGGAGCCCTACGAGTTCTGTCTAGTTAATGTGTCTGGGAGCCTGGCCCTACGAGTTCTGTCTAGTTAATGTGTCTGGGAGCCCTACGAGTTCTGTCTAGTTAATCTGTCTGGGAGCCCTACGAGTTCTGTCTAGTTAATGTGTCTGGGAGCCCTACAAGTTCTGTCTAGTTAATCTGTCTGGGAGCCCTAAGAGTTCTGTCTAGTTAATCTGTCTGGGAGCCCTACGAGTTCTGTCTAGTTAATCTGTCTGGGAGCCCTACGAGTTCTGTCTAGTTAATCTGTCTGGGAGCCCTACGAGTTCTGTCTGGTTAATCTGTCTGGGAGCCCTACGAGTTCTGTCTGGTTAATCTGTCTGGGAGCCCTATGAGTTCTGTCTGGTTAATCTGTCTGGGAGCCCTACGAGTTCTGTCTAGTTAATGTGTCTGGGAGCCCTACGAGTTCTGTCTAGTTAATGTGTCTGGGAGCCCTACGAGTTCTGTCTAGTTAATGTGTCTGGGAGCCCTACGAGTTCTGTCTAGTTAATGTGTCTGGGAGCCCTACGAGTTCTGTCTAGTTAATGTGTCTGGGAGCCCTACGAGTTCTGTCTAGTTAATGTGTCTGGGGGCCCTACGAGTTCTGTCTAGTTAATGTGTCTGGGAGCCCTACGAGTTCTGTCTAGTTAATGTGTCTGGGAGCCCTACGAGTTCTGTCTAGTTAATGTGTCTGGGAGCCCTACGAGTTCTGTCTAGTTAATCTGTCTGGGAGCCCTACGAGTTCTGTCTAGTTAATGTGTCTGGGAGCCCTACGAGTTCTGTCTAGTTAATCTGTCTGGGAGCCCTACGAGTTCTGTCTAGTTAATGTGTCTGGGAGCCCTACGAGTTCTGTCTAGTTAATCTGTCTGGGAGCCCTACGAGTTCTGTCTAGTTAATGTGTCTGGGAGCCCTACGAGTTCTGTCTAGTTAATCTGTCTGGGAGCCCTACGAGTTCTGTCTAGTTAATCTGTCTGGGAGCCCTACGAGTTCTGTCTAGTTAATCTGTCTGGGAGCCCTACGAGTTCTGTCTAGTTAATCTGTCTGGGAGCCCTACGAGTTCTGTCTAGTTAATCTGTCTGGGAGCCCTACGAGTTCTGTCTGGTTAATCTGTCTGGTTAATCTGTCTAGTTAATCTGTCTGGGAGCCCTACGAGTTCTGTCTAGTTAATCTGTCTGGGAACCCTACGAGTTCTGTCTAGTTAATCTGTCTAGTTAATCTGTCTGGTTAATCTGTCTAGTTAATCTGTCTGGGAGCCCTACGAGTTCTGTCTAGTTAATGTGTCTGGGAGCCCTACGAGTTCTGTCTAGTTAATCTGTCTGGGAGCCCTACGAGTTCTGTCTAGTTAATGTGTCTGGGAGCCCTACGAGTTCTGTCTAGTTAATCTGTCTGGGAGCCCTACGAGTTCTGTCTAGTTAATCTGTCTGGGAGCCCTACGAGTTCTGTCTAGTTAATCTGTCTGGGAGCCTGGCCCTACGAGTTCTGTCTAGTTAATCTGTCTGGGAGCCCTACGAGTTCTGTCTAGTTAATGTGTCTGGGAGCCCTACGAGTTCTGTCTAGTTAATCTGTCTGGGAGCCCTACGAGTTCTGTCTAGTTAATGTGTCTGGGAGCCCTACGAGTTCTGTCTAGTTAATCTGTCTGGGAGCCCTACGAGTTCTGTCTAGTTAATCTGTCTGGGAGCCCTACGAGTTCTGTCTGGTTAATCTGTCTGGTTAATCTGTCTAGTTAATCTGTCTGGGAGCCCTACGAGTTCTGTCTAGTTAATCTGTCTGGGAACCCTACGAGTTCTGTCTAGTTAATCTGTCTAGTTAATCTGTCTGGTTAATCTGTCTAGTTAATCTGTCTGGGAGCCCTACGAGTTCTGTCTAGTTAATCTGTCTGGGAGCCCTACGAGTTCTGTCTGGTTAATCTGTCTAGTTAATCTGTCTGGTTAATCTGTCTAGTTAATCTGTCTGGGAGCCCTACGAGTTCTGTCTAGTTAATCTGTCTGGGAACCCTACGAGTTCTGTCTAGTTAATCTGTCTAGTTAATCTGTCTAGTTAATCTGTCTGGTTAATCTGTCTAGTTAATCTGTCTGGGAGCCCTACGAGTTCTGTCTAGTTAATCTGTCTGGGAGCCCTACGAGTTCTGTCTGGTTAATCTGTCTAGTTAATCTGTCTGGTTAATCTGTCTAGTTAATCTGTCTGGGAGCCCTACGAGTTCTGTCTGGTTAATCTGTCTGGGAGCCCTACGAGTTCTTTCTAGTTAATCTGTCTGGGAGCCCTACGAGTTCTGTCTGGTTAATCTGTCTGGGAGCCCTACGAGTTCTGTCTAGTTAATCTGTCTGGGAGCCCTACGAGTTCTGTCCAGTTAATCTGTCTGGGAGCCCTACGAGTTCTGTCCAGTTAATCTGTCTGGGAGCCTGGCCCTACGAGTTCTGTCTAGTTAATCTGTCTGGGAGCCCTACGAGTTCTGTCTAGTTAATGTGTCTGGGAGCCCTACGAGTTCTGTCTAGTTAATCTGTCTGGGAGCCCTACGAGTTCTGTCTGGTTAATCTGTCTGGGAGCCCTACGAGTTCTGTCTAGTTAATCTGTCTGGGAGCCCTACGAGTTCTGGCCAGTTAATCTGTCTGGGAGCCCTACGAGTTCTGGCCAGTTAATCTGTCTAGTTAATCTGTCTAGTTAATCTGTCTGGGAGCCCTACGAGTTCTGGCCAGTTAATCTGTCTGGGAGCCCTACGAGTTCTGGCCAGTTAATCTGTCTAGTTAATCTGTCTAGTTAATCTGTCTGGGAGCCCTACGAGTTCTGTCTAGTTAATCTGTCTGGGAGCCCTACGAGTTCTGTCTAGTTAATCTGTCTGGGAGCCCTACGAGTTCTGTCTGGTTAATCTGTCTAGTTAATCTGTCTGGTTAATCTGTCTGGGAGCCCTACGAGTTCTGTCTGGTTAATCTGTCTAGTTAATCTGTCTGGTTAATCTGTCTAGTTAATCTGTCTGGGAGCCCTACGAGTTCTGTCTAGTTAATCTGTCTGGGAGCCCTACGAGTTCTGTCTGGTTAATCTGTCTAGTTAATCTGTCTGGTTAATCTGTCTAGTTAATCTGTCTGGGAGCCCTACGAGTTCTGTCTGGTTAATCTGTCTAGTTAATCTGTCTGGTTAATCTGTCTAGTTAATCTGTCTGGGAGCCCTACGAGTTCTGTCTGGTTAATCTGTCTGGGAGCCCTACGAGTTCTTTATAGTTAATCTGTCTTGGAGCCCTACGAGTTCTGTCTGGTTAATCTGTCTGGGAGCCCTACGAGTTCTGTCTAGTTAATCTGTCTGGGAGCCCTACGAGTTCTGTCTAGTTAATCTGTCTGGGAGCCCTACGAGTTCTGTCTAGTTAATGTGTCTGGGAGCCTGGCCCTACGAGTTCTGTCTAGTTAATGTGTCTGGGAGCCCTACGAGTTCTGTCTAGTTAATCTGTCTGGGAGCCCTACGAGTTCTGTCTAGTTAATGTGTCTGGGAGCCCTACAAGTTCTGTCTAGTTAATCTGTCTGGGAGCCCTAAGAGTTCTGTCTAGTTAATCTGTCTGGGAGCCCTACGAGTTCTGTCTAGTTAATCTGTCTGGGAGCCCTACGAGTTCTGTCTAGTTAATCTGTCTGGGAGCCCTACGAGTTCTGTCTGGTTAATCTGTCTGGGAGCCCTACGAGTTCTGTCTGGTTAATCTGTCTGGGAGCCCTATGAGTTCTGTCTGGTTAATCTGTCTGGGAGCCCTACGAGTTCTGTCTAGTTAATGTGTCTGGGAGCCCTACGAGTTCTGTCTAGTTAATGTGTCTGGGAGCCCTACGAGTTCTGTCTAGTTAATGTGTCTGGGAGCCCTACGAGTTCTGTCTAGTTAATGTGTCTGGGAGCCCTATGAGTTCTGTCTAGTTAATGTGTCTGGGAGCCCTACGAGTTCTGTCTAGTTAATGTGTCTGGGGGCCCTACGAGTTCTGTCTAGTTAATGTGTCTGGGAGCCCTACGAGTTCTGTCTAGTTAATGTGTCTGGGAGCCCTACGAGTTCTGTCTAGTTAATGTGTCTGGGAGCCCTACGAGTTCTGTCTAGTTAATGTGTCTGGGAGCCCTACGAGTTCTGTCTAGTTAATCTGTCTGGGAGCCCTACGAGTTCTGTCTAGTTAATCTGTCTGGGAGCCCTACGAGTTCTGTCTAGTTAATCTGTCTGGGAGCCCTACGAGTTCTGTCTAGTTAATCTGTCTGGGAGCCCTACGAGTTCTGTCTGGTTAATCTGTCTAGTTAATCTGTCTGGTTAATCTGTCTAGTTAATCTGTCTGGGAGCCCTACGAGTTCTGTCTAGTTAATCTGTCTGGGAACCCTACGAGTTCTGTCTAGTTAATCTGTCTAGTTAATCTGTCTGGTTAATCTGTCTAGTTAATCTGTCTGGGAGCCCTACGAGTTCTGTCTGGTTAATCTGTCTAGTTAATCTGTCTGGTTAATCTGTCTAGTTAATCTGTCTGGGAGCCCTACGAGTTCTGTCTGGTTAATCTGTCTGGGAGCCCTACGAGTTCTTTCTAGTTAATCTGTCTGGGAGCCCTACGAGTTCTGTCTGGTTAATCTGTCTGGGAGCCCTACGAGTTCTGTCTAGTTAATCTGTCTGGGAGCCCTACGAGTTCTGTCCAGTTAATCTGTCTGGGAGCCCTACGAGTTCTGTCCAGTTAATCTGTCTGGGAGCCTGGCCCTACGAGTTCTGTCTAGTTAATCTGTCTGGGAGCCCTACGAGTTCTGTCTAGTTAATGTGTCTGGGAGCCCTACGAGTTCTGTCTAGTTAATCTGTCTGGGAGCCCTACGAGTTCTGTCTGGTTAATCTGTCTGGGAGCCCTACGAGTTCTGTCTAGTTAATCTGTCTGGGAGCCCTACGAGTTCTGGCCAGTTAATCTGTCTGGGAGCCCTACGAGTTCTGGCCAGTTAATCTGTCTAGTTAATCTGTCTAGTTAATCTGTCTGGGAGCCCTACGAGTTCTGGCCAGTTAATCTGTCTGGGAGCCCTACGAGTTCTGGCCAGTTAATCTGTCTAGTTAATCTGTCTGGGAGCCCTACGAGTTCTGGCCAGTTAATCTGTCTGGGAGCCCTACGAGTTCTGGCCAGTTAATCTGTCTAGTTAATCTGTCTAATTAATCTGTCTGGGAGCCCTACGAGTTCTGTCTAGTTAATCTGTCTGGGAGCCCTACGAGTTCTGTCTAGTTAATCTGTCTGGGAGCCCTACGAGTTCTGTCTGGTTAATCTGTCTAGTTAATCTGTCTGGGAGCCCTACGAGTTCTGTCTGGTTAATCTGTCTGGTTAATCTGTCTAGTTAATCTGTCTGGTTAATCTGTCTAGTTAATCTGTCTGGGAGCCCTACGAGTTCTGTCTAGTTAATCTGTCTGGGAGCCCTACGAGTTCTGTCTGGTTAATCTGTCTGGTTAATCTGTCTGGTTAATCTGTCTGGTTAATCTGTCTGGTTAATCTGTCTAGTTAATCTGTCTGGTTAATCTGTCTAGTTAATCTGTCTGGGAGCCCTACGAGTTCTGTCTGGTTAATCTGTCTAGTTAATCTGTCTGGGAGCCCTACGAGTTCTGTCTGGTTAATCTGTCTGGGAGCCCTACGAGTTCTTTATAGTTAATCTGTCTTGGAGCCCTACGAGTTCTGTCTGGTTAATCTGTCTGGGAGCCCTACGAGTTCTGTCTAGTTAATCTGTCTGGGAGCCCTACGAGTTCTGGCCAGTTAATCTGTCTAGTTAATCTGTCTAGTTAATCTGTCTGGGAGCCCTACGAGTTCTGGCCAGTTAATCTGTCTGGGAGCCCTACAAGTTGTCTACAAGATGAATGTTAAAGTAGAATGTCCCGGTATTGCTATTCACTTGACTGTTTCTATTCATCTAGAACTTGTGAAAGTTTGGGATGTTGTAGGAAGATGCCTTCTCTTATAGCCTTGTCCCTTTCCCTGCATCTCTCCCATCCACCCATCTCTTCCTCCATCCCTCCATGTCTCTCCTCTTCCTCCGTCAGGTTCCCATCGATGAGGATGACCCCAAGCTGCTGCTGACCAATCAGAACAGCAAGCAGAGTAACGACGATATCATCGTCATGGCGACGCTGCGGTTGCTACGGCTGCTGGTGAAGCACGCCGGGAGCTGAGGGAGGGGCTTGAGCTTGGGCTCGCCTCAACCCCCACCGCCCCCTGGAGAGGTAACACACTGACCCCCACCGCCCCCTGGAGAGGTAACACACACAGACCCCCACGGCCCCCAGAGAGGTATCACACTGACCCCCACTGGCCCCTAGGGAGGTATCACACTGACCCCCACTGGCCCCTAGGGAGGTAACACACTGGGCCCCTAGGGAGGTAACACACTGACCCCCACTGGCCCCTAGGGAGGTAACACACTGACCCCCACTGGCCCCCCCCACTGGCTCCTAGAGAGGTAACACACACAGACCCCCACCTCTCTGGTAACACACTGACCCCCACTGGCCCCTGGAGAGGTAACACACTGACCCCCACTGGCTCCCTGTCTCCTGCTAGGTAACACACACAGACCCCCACCTCTCCTGTCTCCTGCTAATTCAACCCCTCTCCCCTCCAGCTGTTCTCTCTCCTGTCTCCTGCTAATTCAACCCCTCTCCCCTCCAGCTGTTCTCTCTCCTGTCTCCTGCTAATTCAACCCCTCTCCCCCCCCAGCTGTTCTCTCTCCTGTCTCCTGCTAATTCAACCCCTCTCCCCTCCAGGCATCTCTCCCCCCACCCAGCTGTTCTCTCTCCTTTCTCCTGCTAATTCAACCCCTCTCCCCTCTCCCCTCCAGACATTATCCCCCAGCTGTTCTCTCTCCTGTCTCCTGCTAATTCAACCCCTCTCCCCCCACCCAGCTGTTCTCTCTTGTCTCCTGCTAATTCAACCCCTCTCCCCTCCAGGCATCATCCCCCAGCTGTTCTCTCTCCTGTCTCCTGTTAATTCAACCCCTCTCCCCTCCAGGCATCATCCCCAGCTGTTCTCTCACGTCTGAACCATCCAGAGGCTTACATCAGACAGAGTATCTGTAGTCTGCTGTGTCGCAGTTGCCCAGGACTCACCACACCTCATCCTGTACCCTGCTATCCACGTCTGGATCACTGTCTCTGGGAGGAGAGGCCCAGCACGCAGGTACACAGGCTGACCACACTCCACTGGAGGTCGACCGATTAGACTGAGTCGGACCACCTGATTTCAAGACTTCATAACAATCGGTAAATGGCATTTTTGGACACCTGTTCTCCACGGGAGACTGGTGGCAGGCTGACCACCTGTTACTCCACGAGGAGACTGAGTGGCAGGCTGATCACCTGTTACTCCACGAGGAGACTGAGTGGCAGGCTGACCACCTGTTACTCCACGAGGAGACTGAGTGGCAGGCTGACCACCTGTTACTCCACGAGGAGACTGGTGGCAGGCTGATCACCTGTTACTCCACGAGGAGACTGAGTGGCAGGCTGACCACCTGTTACTCCACGAGGAGACTGAGTGGCAGGCTGACCACCTGTTACTCCACGAGGAGACTGAGTGGCAGGCTGACCACCTGTTACTCCACGAGGAGACTGAGTGGCAGGCTGACCACCTGTTACTCCACGAGGAGACTGCTGACCACCTGTTACTCCACGAGGAGACTGCTGACCACCTGTTACTCCACGAGGAGACTGAGTGGCAGGCTGACCACCTGTTACTCCACGAGGAGACTGAGTGGCAGGCTGACCACCTGTTACTCCACGAGGAGACTGAGTGGCAGGCTGACCACCTGTTACTCCACGAGGAGACTGAGTGGCAGGCTGACCACCTGTTACTCCACGAGGAGACTGAGTGGCAGGCTGACCACCTGTTACTCCACGAGGAGACTGAGTGGCAGGCTGACCACCTGTTACTCCACGAGGAGACTGCTGACCACCTGTTACTCCACGAGGAGACTGCGTGGCAGGCTGACCACCTGTTACTCCACGAGGAGACTGAGTGGCAGGCTGACCACCTGTTACTCCACGAGGAGACTGAGTGGCAGGCTGACCACCTGTTACTCCACGAGGAGACTGAGTGGCAGGCTGACCACCTGTTACTCCACGAGGAGACTGAGTGGCAGGCTGACCACCTGTTACTCCACGAGGAGACTGGGTGGCAGGCTGACCACCTGTTACTCCACGAGGAGACTGACAGGCACCTGTTACTCCTGACTCCACGAGGAGACTGGTGGCAGGCTGACCACCTGTTACTCCACGAGGAGACTGAGTGGCAGGCTGACCACCTGTTACTCCACGAGGAGACTGAGTGGCAGGCTGACCACTCCACGAGGAGACTGTTGTTACTCCACGAGGAGACTGAGTGGCAGGCTGACCACCTGTTACTCCACGAGGAGACTGCGTGGCAGGCTGAGGAGAGACTGCGTGGCAGGCTGACCACCTGTTACTCCACGGGAGACTGAGTGGCAGGCTGACCACCTGGCAGGCTGACCACCTGTTACTCCACGAGGAGACTGGGTGGCAGGCTGACCACCTGTTACTCCACGAGGAGACTGAGTGGCAGGCTGACCACCTGTTACTCCACGAGGAGACTGAGTGGCAGGCTGACCACCTGTTACTCCACGAGGAGACTGAGTGGCAGGCTGACCACCTGTTACTCCACGAGGAGACTGGAGTGGCAGGCAACCTGTTAGCCACGAGGATAGTGCAGTTGCTAGCTGGCATTATACTTACCATATAAAAAACAATCTTCACATAATCACTAGTTAACTACACATGGTTGATGATATTACTAGTGTAACTAGCTTGTCCTGTGTTGCATATAATCGATGCGGTGCCTGTTAATTTATCATCGAATCATCGAAGCCTACTTCACTAAACGGGTGATGATTTAACAAAAGCACAATCGTTGCACAAATGTACCTAAACATCAATGTCCCTCACGATAAACATCAATGTCCCTCACGATAAACATCAATGTCCCTCACGATAAACATCAATGTCCCTCACGATAAACATCAATGTCCCTCACGATAAACATCAATGTCCCTCACGATAAACATCAATGTCCCTCACGATAAACATCAATGTCCCTCACGATAAACATCAATGTCCCTCACGATAAACATCAATGTCCCTCACGATAAACATCAATGTCCCTCACGATAAACATCAATGTCCCTCACGATAAACATCAATGTCCCTCACGATAAACATCAATGTCCCTCACGATAAACATCAATGTCCCTCACGATAAACATCAATGTCCCTCACGATAAACATCAATGTCCCTCACGATAAACATCAATGTCCCTCACGATAAACATCAATGTCCCTCACGATAAACATCAATGTCCCTCACGATAAACATCAATGTCCCTCACGATAAACATCAATGTCCCTCACGATAAACATCAATGTCCCTCACGATAAACATCAATGTCCCTCACGATAAACATCAATGTCCCTCACGATAAACATCAATGTCCCTCACGATAAACATCAATGTCCCTCACGATAAACATCAATGTCCCCTCACGATAAACATCAATGTCCCTCACGATAAACATCAATGTCCCTCACGATAAACATCAATGCCTTTCTTAAAATCAATACACACAAGAATATATATTTTTTTAACCTGCATTTTTAGTTAAAATAAATTCACGTTAGCAGGCAATATTAACTAGATAAATTGTGTCACTTCTCTTGCGTTCTGTGCAACAGAGTCAGCATCAACAACAGTTAGGAGCGAGGAGAGGGACGGAAGCTATACTGTTACATTGGCAATACTATAGTGCCTATAAGAACATCCAATAGTCAAAGGTATATGAAATACAAATGGAAGAGAGAAATAGCCCTATAATTACTTTAATAACTACAACCTTAAACTTCGTACCTGGGAATATTGAACCACCAGCTTTCATATGTTCTGATGTTCTGAGCAAGGAACTTAAACGTTAGCTTTTTTACATGGCACATATTGCACTTTTACTTTTTTTTAAACCTTCTCCGACATTGTGTTTTTGCATTATTTAAACCAAATTGTCTCAACTAGCCATAACATCTTTGTCTCCCAGGAAACAAGCTCCCGTCGGCCCTGCCCACCTTCCTGGGCAGCATGCAGGGGGAGGGGCTGTGTGAGGAAGGGGAGGGGACACTGGGCAGTAACCCCGCCTCCCAGGAGGAAGATGGGCGGGGTGAGGAGTTTCCTGCACTGTGTTCCAGCCAGGACCAGGCCATGATGCATGACTGCTACAGCAAGATAGTGGACAAGCTGTCTGCAGCCAACCCCACTATGGTGTTACAGGTAAATACTTCCCCCTACCACAACCCCACTATGGTGTTACAGGTAAACACTTCCCCCTACCACAACCCCACTATGGTGTTACAGGTAAACACTTCCCCCTACCACAACCCCACTATGGTGTTACAGGTAAACACTTCCCCCTACCACAACCCCACTATGGTGTTACAGGTAAACACTTCCCCCTACTGCAGCCAACCCCACTATGGTGTTACAGGTAAACACTTCCCCCACAACCCCACTACAGGTAAACACACCACCCCCACTATGGTGTTACAGGTAAACACTTCCCCCACAACCCCACTACCACAACCCCACTATGGTGTTACAGGTAAACACTTCCCCCAGCCAACCACATACCACAACCCCACTATGGTGTTACAGGTAAACACTTCCCCCTACTGCAGCCAACCCCACTATGGTGTTACAGGTAAACACTTCCCCTACTGCAGCCAACCCCACTGGTGTTACAGGTAAACACTTCCCCCCTACTGCAGCCAACCCCACTATGGTGTTACAGGTAAACACTTCCCCTACTGCAGCCAACCCCACTATGGTGTTACAGGTAAACACTTCCCCCTACCACAACCCCACTATGGTGTTACAGGTAAACACTTCCCCCTACTGCAGCCAACCCCACTATGGTGTTACAGGTAAACACTTCCCCCTACCACAACCCCACTATGGTGTTACAGGTAAACACTTCCCCTACCACAACCCCACTATGGTGTTACAGGTAAACACTTCCCAACCCCACTATGGTGTTACAGGTAAACACTTCCCCCTACTGCAGCCAACCCCACTATGGTGTTACAGGTAAACACTTCCCCTACCACAACCCCACTATGGTGTTACAGGTAAACACTTCCCCTACTGCAGCCAACCCCACTATGGTGTTACAGGTAAACACTTCCCCCACAACCCCACTATGGTGTTACAGGTAAACACTTCCCCCTACCACAACCCCACTATGGTGTTACAGGTAAACACTTCCCCCCACAACCCCACTATGGTGTTACAGGTAAACACTTCCCCCTACCACAACCCCACTATGGTGTTACAGGTAAACACTTCCCCTACCACAACCCCACTATGGTGTTACAGGTAAACACTTCCCCTACTGCAGCCAACCCCACTATGGTGTTACAGGTAAACACTTCCCCCTACCACAACCCCACTATGGTGTTACAGGTAAACACTTCCCCCTACTGCACCCCCACTATGGTGTTACAGGTAAACACTTCCCCTACCACAACCCCACTATGGTGTTACAGGTAAACACTTCCCCTACCACAACCCCACTATGGTGTTACAGGTAAACACTTCCCTACCACAACCCCACTATGGTGTTACAGGTAAACACTTCCCCCTACTGCAGCCAACCCCACTATGGTGTTACAGGTAAACACTTCCCCCTACTGCAGCCAACCCCACTGTGGTGTTACAGGTAAACACTTCCCCCTACTGCAGCCAACCCCACTATGGTGTTACAGGTAAACACTTCCCCCTACCACAACCCACTATGGTGTTACAGGTAAACACTTCCCCTACTGCAGCCAACCCCACTATGGTGTTACAGGTAAACACCCCCCCCTACTGCAGCCAACCCCACTATGGTGTTACAGGTAAACACTTCCCCCTACTGCAGCCAACCCCACTATGGTGTTACAGGTAAACACTTCCCCCTACCACAACCCCACTATGGTGTTACCCCCCTACTGCAGCCAACCCCACTATGGTGTTACAGGTAAACACTCCCCCCCCTACTGCAGCCAACCCCACTATGGTGTTACAGGTAAACACTTCCCCTACACACAACCCCACTATGGTGTTACCACTACTGCAGCCAACCCCACTATGGTGTTACAGGTAAACACTTCCCCTACTGCAGCCAACCCCACTATGGTGTTACAGGTAAACACTTCCCCCTACTGCAGCCAACCCCATTATGGTGTTACAGGTAAATACTTCCCCTACCACAACCCCACTATGGTGTTATAGGTAATTATACTGGTGTTACAGCTAAATGCTTCTGCTCATTACTGGTGTTACAGTTAATTATGTCCCCCTAGTCCTAGCTAGGCTCCCCACTCATGCTGCACATAATTATACCCTCTTGAATCATGTTACGTGGCGTGTAGAGGTTTTTGAAATGGTGAATGAGTGTACTGTCCTTACTGGGGTACAACTATTTCCAAACTAGGGGAGATCAATTATCCTCGTTTAACTAGCTATTAAACACCATCCGGCATTCAGAGAAAGTGACCTGATATATATACAACGTTATTGGTGATAATATGGTGCAAACCATCATGTCCAATATGCTGTTTTCAAAGCTGATTGTCACCAATAAGTTTAATTCACTGGGTTACATGGTTTTGCCTTTCCCTCTGCGAACTGACTATGCATCTCCGTGGGCTGTGTGTCTGTCCGTGGGTCCCCAGGTGCAGATGCTAGTGGGAGAGCTTCCTGTGCTAACCACGTGTGACTCTCTGTGTGACTCTCTGTGTGACTCTCTGTGTGACTCTGTGTGACTCTCTGTGTGACTCTCTGTGTGACTCTCTGTGTGACTCTCTGTGTGACTCTCTGTGTGTCCGTACTGGGGAGGTCCAGATGTTAGTGGGAGAGCTTCCTGTGCTAACCACATGTGACTCTGTGTGTCCGTCCTGGGGAGGTCCAGATGTTAGTGGGAGAGCTTCCTGTGCTAACCACATGTGACTCTGTGTGTCCGTCCTGGGGAGGTCCAGATGTTAGTGGGAGAACCACATGTGACTCTGTGGGTCCCCAGGTCCAGATGCTAAGGAGAGCTTCACCATGTGACTCTGTGTGTCCCCAGGTGCAGATGCTAGTGGGAGAGCTTCCTGTGCTAACCACATGTGACTCTGTGTGTCCCCAGGTCCAGATGCTAGTAGGAGAGCTGCGGCGCGTGACTCTGCTGTGGGATGAGTTGTGGCTGGGCGTCCTGCAGCAGCAACACATGCACGTCCTGCGCAGGATCCAACAGCTGGAGGACGAGGTCAAGAGAGTACAGAACAACAACACTCTACGCAAGTGAGTCACACACACACACACACACACACACACACTACTAGGGTACACACTACGCAAGTGAGGCACACGCTACTAGGGCACACGCTACTAGGGCACACGAAGTATAGGATTTTATTAATCAAACACCGGTTTCAGAATGACCCCAACTCCCAGTCACAAAACAGTTCATTAATGCAAATAATTAGAGGTTAGTCCCTGTCTCGGGTACTGGGTAGCCTCGGCCCTGTCTCGGGTGGGTAGCCTCGGCCCTGTCTCGGGTACTGCCTCGGCCCTGTCTCGGGTACTGGGTAGCCTCGGCCCTGTCTCGGGTACTGGGTAGCCTCGGCCCTGTCTCGGGTACTGGGTAGCCTCGGCCCTGTCTCGGGTACTGGGTAGCCTCTGCCCTGTCTCGGGTACTGGGTAGCCTCGGCCCTGTCTCGGGTACTGGGTAGCCTCGGCCCTGTCTCGGGTACTGGGTAGCCTCGGCCCTGTCTCGGGTACTGGGTAGCCTCGGCCCTGTCTCGGGTACTGGGTAGCCTCGGCCCTGTCTCGGGTACTGGGTAGCCTCGGCCCTGTCTCGGGTACTGGGTAGCCTCGGCCCTGTCTCGGGTACTGGGTAGCCTCTGCCCTGTCTCGGGTACTGGGTAGCCTCTGCCCTGTCTCGGGTACTGGGTAGCCTCGGCCCTGTCTCGGGTACTGGGTAGCCTCGGCCCTGTCTCGGGTACTGGGTTTCATTCTGACCCTCTGCACTTCTCACTCGCTAACTATACAACACTGTCCTGTCTCAACATGTATGTTTTAACCCCAGTCAAAGGAACATAGATGAACAGTGTGTCTCCTCTGTCAGGGAGGAGAAGGTGGCCATCATGTGTGAGAAGCACTCCGCTCTGATGCGTCCCGTGGTGTTCGCTCTGGACCACGTGAGGAGCATCACCACGACGCCCGCCGAGACCCCCCACGAGACCTGGTTCCAGCAGACCTACGGGGACGCCATCACCTCGGCCCTGGAGAGACTGAAGAGCCCTCACAACCCGGCCAACCCAGCCAGCAGCTGGGTCCCGTTCAAACAGGTAGGACCAGGACCGTGGGGGGGTTGTGTTCCCTGAGGGGTCTGAGGGGGTAGGGTGTTCCCTGAGGGGGTAGGGTGTTCCCTGAGGGGTAGGGTGTTCCCTGAGGGGTAGGGTGTTCCCTGAGGGGTAGGGTGTTCCCTGAGGGGGTGAGGGTGTTCCCTGGTGTTCCCTGAGGGGTAGGTGTGTTCCCTGAGGGGGTAGGACCAGGACCCTGGGGGGTTGTGTTCCCTGAGGGGGTAGGGTGTTCCCTGAGGGGGTAGGGTGTTCCCTGAGGTTAGGTTGTGTTCCCAGGTAGGACCAGGACCGTGGGGGGGTTGTGTTCCCTGGGGGGGTAGGGTGTTCCCGTTCAAACAGGTAGGACCAGGACCGTGGGGGGGGTTGTGTTCCCTGAGGGGTTATGTTGTGTTCCCTGAGGGGTTAGGTTGTGTTCCCTGAGGGGTTAGGTTGTGTTCCCTGAGGGGTTAGGTTGTGTTCCCTGAGGGGTTAGGTTGTGTTCCCTGAGGGGGTAGGTTGTGTTCCCTGAGGGGGTAGGTTGTGTTCCCTGAGGGGGTAGGTTGTGTTCCTGAGGGGGTAGGTTGTGTTCCCTGAGGGGGTAGGGTGTTCCCTGAGGGGGTAGGTTGACGTTGCCACTATAAGCTGGTTAAATGGTTAAAGGTAGACTAGGGGAGATGACGTTAAAATGAACAGCACCGCAGATATTGAGATTTCTAGCTGATGACAAATGGTCTTTGAATCGGTAACTGTATAAAATAAGATGCTCATATTGACAAGGAGAATATTAGCATCGTAAAGACGAGAGAGAGAAACCCAGCTGGCTAGGCGTGTCTGGTTCTGGCTGACTGTCTACTCAGCTTGTTATCAAAACCAAAGTTCATTTCACACCAATCTTATCCATCAGAATAAATACTTTAAAAATGTAAATATTATAATTACCAACGTAAAAACATTGTGGACAGTTTCTTACCCTAATGTTACCGTCCTGATCTCAATGACAGAGCTGTCAACTTGAGAGAAACCTTTTCAGGCCCAGTGGGTCCAGGTACCACTGTCAGTCCCCGTGCCTAAACTCTGTTTGCTCAAACCTGCCAAGGATGCATTGGGAAAGGGGAGCCAGTTGTTACTATGGCAATTCCAGTTGTTACTATGGCAAGTTGTTACTATGGCAATTCCAGTTGTTACTATGGCAATTCCAGTTACTGTTAGATGTTACTATGGCAATTCCAGATGTTACTATGGCAATTCCAGATGTTACTATGGCAATTCCAGATGTTACTATGGCAATTCCAGATGTTACTATGGCAATTCCAGATGTTACTATGGCAATTCCAGATGTTACTATGGCAATTCCAGATGTTACTATGGCAATTCAGATGTTACTATGGCAATTCCAGATGTTACTATGGCAATTCCAGATGTTACTATGGCAATTCCAGATGTTACTATGGCAATTCCAGATGTTACTATGGCAATTCCAGATGTTACTATGGCAATTCCAGATGTTACTATGGCAATTCCAGATGTTACTATGGCAATTCCAGATGTTACTATGGCAATTCCAGATGTTACTATGGCAATTCCAGATGTTACTATGGCAATTCCAGATGTTACTATGGCAATTCCAGATGTTACTATGGCAATTCCAGATGTTACTATGGCAATTCCAGATGTTACTATGGCAATTCCAGTTGTTACTATGGCAATTCCAGTTGTTACTATGGCAATTCCAGTTGTTACTATGGCAATTCCAGTTGTTACTATGGCAATTCCAGTTGTCTCACTATAGCATTTCAGATGGTGATACCCATACTGTTGTCTCACTATGGCAATTCCAGATGGTGATACCCATACTGTTAGCTCACTATTTTCCAGATGGTGATACCCATACTGTTACTCACTATGGATGGTGATACCCATACTGTTAGGGTCTCACTATAGCATTTCCAGATGGTGATACCCAGTTGTCTCACTATAGCATTTCCAGATGGTGATACCCAATTCACATTACAGCATTTCCAGATGGTATACCCATACTGTTAGGGTCTCACTATAGCATTTCCAGATGGTGATACCCATACTGTTAGGGTCTCACTATAGCATTTCCAGATGGTGATACCCATACTGTTAGGGTCTCACTATATGCATTTCTCACTAGATGGTGATACCCATACTGTTAGGGTCTCACTATAGCATTTCCAGATGGTGATACCCATACTGTTAGGGTCTCACTATAGCATTTCCAGATGGTGATACCCATACTGTTAGGGTCTCACTATAGCATTTCCAGATGGTGATACCCATACTGTTAGGGTCTCACTATAGCATTTCCAGATGGTGATACCCATACTGTTAGGGTCTCACTATAGCATTTCCAGATGGTGATACCCATACTGTTAGGGTCTCACTATAATTTCCAGATGGTGATACCCATACTGTTAGGGTCTCAAAAAGATGGTGATACCCATACTGTTAGGGTCTCACTATAGCATTTCCAGATGGTGATACCCATACTGTTAGGGTCTCACTAAGCATTTCAGATGGTGATTATGTTAGGGTCTCAACAAACAGAGTAAAAAAAACTCACGATGGTTCTATGTTAAATGGAGTTTATGTTTCTATGTTAAATGGAGATGTTTCTATGCTAAATGGAGATGTTTCTATGCTAAATGGAGATGTTTCTATGTTAAATGGAGATGTTTCTATGTTGGAATGTTTCTATGCTAAATGGAGATGTTTCTATGCTAAATGGAGATGTTTCTATGCTAAATGGAGATGTTTCTATGCTAAATGGAGTTTCTATGTTTCTATGCTAAATGGAGATGTTTCTATGTTAAATGGAGATGTTTCTATGTTAAATGGAGATGTTTCTATGCTAAATGGAGATGTTTCTATGCTAAATGGAGATGTTTCTATGTTAAATGGAGATGTTTCTATGTTCTGATCCTAGATCTGTGTTTAGTTTTAGGGGATTGAAGACATCTCTTCACTTCCTGAAGTGTTTCCAGTCCCCTTTAAGATTAGGGTTGGGGGAAAGGAAGCTGATCCTAGATCTGTGTTTAGTTTTAGGGGATTGAAGTCTCCTTTAAGATTAGGGTTGGGGGAAGGGAAGCTGATCCTAGATCTGTGCTCAGGGTAAACTTGGTCCGTGTCTGTGTGTCCAATGTATCTGAAACCTTTTAAAATGTATACTGTACTTTTTTTATTGAAGTGGATTTAAATGAAAGTTTTAAATTGTCTCCTAGATCATGCTGAGTCTCCAGCAGAGGGCTCAGAAGAGGACCAGCTATCTGCTGCGTCTGGACCACATCAGCCCCCGCCTGGCTGCCATGGCGACCACTGAGATGGCGTTGCCGGGCGAGGTGTCGGCAACGGACGCGTTGACCATCCAAAGTGTTGGCAACACCATCACCATCCTGCCGACCAAGACCAAACCCAAGAAACTACACTTCCTGGGCTCCGACGGACGCAACTACCCTTACCTCTTCAAAGGTAGAGACCACACACACACACACACACACACACACACACACACACACACACACACACACACACACACACACAAAAGTAGCGACACACACACACACACACACACACACACACACAACTACCCCCTTACCTCTTCAAAGTAGCGACCACACACACACACACACACACACACACACACACACACACACACACACACACACACACACACACACACACACACACACATGAACGCAACTACCCTTACCTCTTCAAAGGTAGAGACCACACACACACACACACACACACACACACACACACACACACACACACACACACACACACACACACACACACACACACACACACGATGAACGCAACTACCCTTACCTCTTCAAAGGTAGAGACCACACACACACACACACACACACACACACACACACACACACACACACACACACACACACACACACACACACACACACATGAACGCACACACACACACACACACACACACACGATGAACGCTACCCTTACCTCTTCAAAGGATGAGCGACCACACACACACACACACACACACACACACACGATGAACGCAACTACCCTTACCTCTTCAAAGGTAGAGACCACACACACACACACACACACACATGAACGCAACTACCCTTACCTCTTCAAAGGTAGAGACCACACACACACACACACACACACACACACACACACACACACACACACACACACACACACACACACACACACAAAGGTAGCACACACACACACACACACACACACACACACACACACACACACACACACACACACACACACACACACACACACACACACACACACACACACACACGATGAACGCAACTACCCTTACCTCTTCAAAGGTAGCGACCACACACACACACACACACACACACACACACACACACACACACACACACACACACACACACACACACACACACACACACACACACACGATGAACGCAACTACCCTTACCTCTCTGATTTGACCCTCATCTATTCCTCCCTCTCCTTCCTCTCTCTCTCTCTCTCTCTCTCTCTCTCTCTCTCCCTCTTTCAGGTCTGGAGGACCTCCACCTAGATGAGCGAATCATGCAGTTCCTTTCCATAGTCAACACCATGTTCACCAAGGTACGTTCTATAGTCAACACCATGTTCACCAAGGTAACATTCTATAGTCAACACCATGTGGTCCAGCCAGAGACAACATCAGAGTACAGGTTAAAATCCTGTGCTGGTCCAGCCAGAGACAACACAGAGTACAGGGTATGGGTCCTGTGCCGGTCCAGCCAGAGACAACACAGAGTACAGGGTATGGGTCCTGTGCCGGTCCAGCCAGAGACAACACAGGGTACAGTGCCGGTCCAGCCAGAGACAACACAGAGTACAGGGTATGGGTCCTGTGCCGTTCCAGAGACAACACAGAGTGAAAAAATACAACTGTGAAAAAATACAAACATTAAAAAATACATTTAAAAAAGATTTCACAAATAATAGAAGTAGTACAACAGGTGATTAACCCTGAAGGCCTGTTCAGTAATATTAACTGCTGCTGGGAAAGACGGGCTGTTTCATGTGGTCGTCGACTGCTGCTGTTGTCTACAGAGCATAACTCTGTTCTCCTCTAGGTGAACCAGCAGGAACGCCCCCATTTCCACGCACGCCACTACTCCGTCACCCCGCTGGGGGCGCGCTCAGGACTCATCCAATGGGTGGACGGCGCCACGCCGCTCTTCGGCCTCTACAAGCGCTGGCAGCAGAGAGGCCGTGCTGCAGGCTCAGAAGGTAATGGTTGTGGGGGTGGTGGTTGCGTGTGTGTGTGATCTATTGTAGGAACTTGCTCTGTGAATGTGTAGAGCTCAATTACATTCAACATTGAAACTATGGCAATGCCAGGCACTTTGTTGGGCCGTGGGCCTTGAGCTCTGTCTCTACTCATCTCTCATCACTTTCTGTCTCTCGCTCCTCCCCAGGCCCAGGATTCGTTCCAGCAGCAGCCCCAGCCCCTCCCTCTGGTTCCACGGCCCAGTGAGCTCTACTACAGCAAGATAGGCCCCGCCCTGAAGGGGTGGGGCTCAGCCTGGATGTTTCGCGGCGCGATTGGCCGCTCAGCGTGATGAGGGATGTGCTTAAGGAGCTGATGGCGTCCACGCCCCCTAACCTGCTGGCCAAAGAGCTGTGGTGCTCCTGTACCACGTCTAGCGAGTGGTGGAGGGTCACACAGGTGAGCTGGGGTCAAAGGTCAAACAGGGTTTACTGTCAGTCAGTCAAGGGTTAAAGGTCACACAGGTTGCGTGGCTGCTTCTTCCTCGTATCCTTTCCTTCATCTGCACTGATGTGAAAACATGGCGTAACTAAGACTAGATACAGGATCCACTCATAGAGTTGGATAAAGGACTGCACTGATGTGAAAACACTCCACTCATGTTGAAAACATGGATAACTAAGACTGGATGTAGGATCCACTCATAGAGTTGGATAAAGACTGGATGTAGGATCCACTCATAGAGTTGGATAAAGACTGGATGTAGGATCCACTCATAGAGTTGGATAAAGACTGGATGTAGGATCCACTCATAGAGTTGGATAAAGACTGGATGTAGGATCCACTCATAGAGTTGGATAAAGACTGGATGTAGGATCCACTCATAGAGTTGGATAAAGACTGGATGTCAGGATCCACTCATAGAGTTGGATAAAGACTGGATGTAGGATCACTCATAGAGTTGGATAAAGACTGGATGTAGGATCCACTCATAGAGTTGGATAAAGACTGGATGTAGGATCCACTCATAGAGTTGGATAAAGACTGGATGTAGGATCCACTCATAGAGTTGGATAAAGACTGGATGTAGGATCATAGAGTTGGATAAAGACTGGATGTAGGATCATAGAGTTGGATAAAGACTGGATGTAGGATCTGGATGTAGGATCATAGAGTTGGATAAAGACTGGATGTAGGATCATAGAGTTGGATAAAGACTGGATGTAGGATCATAGAGTTGGATAAAGACTGGATGTAGGATCATAGAGTTGGATAAAGACTGGATGTAGGATCATAGAGTTGGATAAAGACTGGATGTAGGATCATAGAGTTGGATAAAGACTGGATGTAGGATCATAGAGTTGGATAAAGACTGGATGTAGGATCATAGAGTTGGATAAAGACTGGATGTAGGATCATAGAGTTGGATAAAGACTGGATGTAGGATCACTAGAGTTGGATAAAGACTGGATGTAGGATCATAGAGTTGGATAAAGACTGGATGTAGGATCATAGAGTTGGATAAAGACTGGATGTAGGATCATAGAGTTGGATAAAGACTGGATGTAGGATCATAGAGTTGGATAAAGACTGGATGTAGGATCATAGAGTTGGATAAAGACTGGATGTAGGATCATAGAGTTGGATAAAGACTGGATGTAGGATCATAGAGTTGGATAAAGACTGGATGTAGGATCATAGAGTTGGATAAAGACTGGATGTAGGATCATAGAGTTGGATAAAGACTGGATGTAGGATCATAGAGTTGGATAAAGACTGGATGTAGGATCATAGAGTTGGATAAAGACTGGATGTAGGATCATAGAGTTGGATAAAGACTGGATGTAGGATCATAGAGTTGGATAAAGACTGGATGTAGGATCATAGAGTTGGATAAAGACTGGATGTAGGATCATAGAGTTGGATAAAGACTGGATGTAGGATCATAGAGTTGGAGTTGGATCAAAGTTGGATAAAGACTGGATGTAGGATCATAGAGTTGGATAAAGACTGGATGTAGGATCATAGAGTTGGATAAAGACTGGATGTAGGATCATAGAGTTGGATAAAGACTGGATGTAGGATCATAGAGTTGGATAAAGACTGGATGTAGGATCATAGAGTTGGATAAAGACTGGATGTAGGATCATAGAGTTGGATAAAGACTGGATGTAGGATCATAGAGTTGGATAAAGACTGGATGTAGGATCATAGAGTTGGATAAAGGACTCATCTTTGTTAGATCAGTTAATCTCCATACTAAGGTCCCTCTATCTTACTCTAAATCTCTCTTCCTCTATGGTCCCTCTATCTTCTTACTCTATGGGTCCACCTCTCTATGGGTCCACCTCTATCTTACTCTTCCTCTATGGGTCCACCTCTATCTTACTCTATGGGTCCACCCTCTCTCTATCTCTCTATGGGTCCTCTATCTTCCTAGGGCACTGCAGCGGGTCACCTAGCTGTGCCACCAGAGACTCTGGTTTCATGTCCAGGCTCTGTCGACAGCCGGCTCTGCGACCGGGAGGTCCATGGGGGCGACGCACAATGGCCCAGCATCGTCCGGGTTAGGGAGGGTTTGGCCGGTAGGGATATCCTTGTCTCATCGCGCACCTGTGGCGGGCCGGGCTGGGTGCACGCTGACCAGGTCGCCAGGTGCACGGTGTTTCCTCTGACACATTGTTGCGGCTGGCTTCCGGGTTGGATGCGCGCTGTGGTAAGAAGCAGTGCGGTTTGGTTGGGTTGTGTTTCGGAGGACGCATGGCTTACAACCTTCGTCTCTCCCGAGCCTCTATGAGAGTTGTAGCGATGAGACAAGATAGTAATTACTAACAACAATTGGATACCACGAATTTGGGGGGTAAAATTTTTAAAATAAAAGGTCCTCTATCTTCCTCTATGGATCCACCTGGCTAGGGCTCTCTGACTCGTGCAGATGAAGGAAAGGAAGCCATTTTGGACTAATGCTTGGGAAGGGGAGACTTCAACGAATGTCAAATTAAACCTTACTGGTGGCTAATTAATGGGAAATGAACGCTCCCCTTCTTCCTCCTCCTCTTCCTCCTGCCACAGTCCTACGCCAGGTCCACTGCTGTGATGTCTATGGTGGGCTACATCATCGGCCTCGGCGACCGTCACCTTGACAACGTGCTGATTGACATGACGACGGGAGAGGTGGTGCACATCGACTACAACGTCTGCTTCGAGAAAGGTCAATAAATAGTTCTATGTTTTGAACGAGCAGCGACCCTCCAGGTTTAGACAGGTTGATCTGTGGATTTCACTGCTGTTTGTCCTGCTGATGTGTGATGTTTCTCTGTGTGTGTGTGTGTGTGTGTGTGTGTGTGTGTGTGTGTGTGTGTGTGTGTGTGTGTGTGTGTGTGTGTGTGTGTGTGTGTGTGTGTGTGGTGATTCTCTCTGTGTGTGTGTGTGTGTGTGTGTGTGTGTGATGATTCTGTGTGTGTGTGTGTGTGTGATTCTGTGTGTGTGTGTGTTCTGTGTGTGTGTGTGATGATTCTGTGTGTGTGTGATGATTCTGTGATGATTCTGTGTGTGTGTGTGTGTGTGTGTGTGTGATGATTCTGTGTGTGTGTGTGTGTGATTCTGTGTGTGTGTGTGTGTGTGATGATTCTGTGTGTGTGTGTGTGTGTGTGTGTGATTCTGTGTGTGTGTGTGTGTGTGTGTGTTGTGTGTGTGTGATGATTCTGTGTGTGTGTGTGATGTCTGTGTGTGTGTGATGATTCTGTGTGTGTGTGATGATTCTGTGTGTGATGATTCTCTCTCTCTCTGTGTGTGTGTGTGATGATTCTGTGTGTGATGATTCTCTCTCTCTCTGTGATGTGTGTGTGATGATTCTGTGTGTGATGATTCTCTCTCTGTGTGTGTGTGTGATGATTCTCTCTGGGTGTGCGTGTGTGATGATTCTCTCTCTGTGTGTGTGTGATGATTCTCTCTCTGTGTGTGTGTGTGATGATTCTCTCTCTGTGTGTGTGATGATTCTCTCTCTGTGTGCGTGTGATGATTCTCTCTGTGTGTGCGTGTGTGATGATTCTCTCTCTGTGTGTGTGTGATGATTCTCTCTCTGTGTGCGTGTGATGATTCTCTCTCTGTGTGTGTGTGATGATTCTCTCTCTGTGTGTGTGTGTGATGATTCTCTCTCTGTGTGTGTGTGATGATTCTCTCTCTGTGTGTGTGTGATGATGATTCTCTCTCTGTGTGCGTGTGTGATGATTCTCTCTCTGTGCGTGTGTGATGATTCTCTCTCGTCTGTGTGTGTGTGTGATGATTCTCTCTCTGTGTGTGTGTGTGTGATGATTCTCTCTCTGTGTGTGTGTGTGATGATTCTCTCTCTGTGTGCGTGTGTGTGTGTGATGATTCTCTCTCTCTGTGTGTGTGTGATGATTCTCTCTCTGTGTGTGTGTGTGATGATTCTCTCTGTGTGTGTGTGTGATGATTCTCTCTCTCTGTGTGTGTGTGTGATGATTCTCTCTCTGTGTGTGTGTGTGTGATGATTCTCTCTCTCTCTCTGTGTGTGTGTGTGATGATTCTCTCTCTCTCTGTGTGTGTGTGTGATGATTCTTCTCTCTCTGTGTGTGTGTGATGATTCTCTCTCTCTCTGTGTGCGTGTGTGATGATTCTCTGTCTCTGTGTGTGTGTGTGATGATTCTCTCTCTCTCTGTGTGTGTGTGATGATTCTCTCTCTGTGTGCGTGTGTGATGATTCTCTCTCTGTGTGCGTGTGTGATGATTCTCTCCCTGTGTGCGTGTGTGATGATTCTCTCTCTGTGTGTGATGATTCTCTCTGTGTGTGATGATTCTCTCTGTGTGTGTGATGATTCTCTCTCTGTGTGTGATGATTCTCTCTCTCTCTCTGTGTGTGATGATTCTCTCTCTGTGTGTGATGATTCTCTCTCTGTGTGTGATGATTCTCTCTCTGTGTGTGATGATTCTCTCTCTGTGTGTGATGATTCTCTCTGTGTGTGTGATGATTCTCTCTCTGTGTGTGTGATGATTCTCTCTCTGTGTGTGTGATGATTCTCTCTCTGTGTGTGTGATGATTCTCTCTGTGTGTGTGATGATTCTCTCTGTGTGTGTGTGTGATGATTCTCTCTCTGTGTGTGTGTGATGATTCTCTCTGTGTGTGTGTGTGATGATTCTCTCTCTCTCTGTGTGTGTGTGATGATTCTCTCTCTCTCTGTGTGTGTGTGATGATTCTCTGTGTCTGTGTGATGATTCTCTCTCTCTCTGTGTGTGTGTGTGATCTCCAGGGAAGAGCCTGCGTGTACCAGAGAAAGTGCCGTTCCGTATGACCCACAACATCGAGACGGCCCTGGGAGTCACTGGGGTGGAGGGCATCTTCAGACTGTCCTGTGAACAGGTACTAACTAGTGGAACAGTCTCCTGTCAACAGGTACTAGCTAGTGGAACAGTCTCCTGTGAACAGGTACTAACTAGTGGAACAGTCTCCTGTGAACAGGTACTAGCTAGTGGAACAGTCTCCTGTCAACAGGTACTAGCTAGTGGGTAACAGTGGAACTCTCCTGTCAACAGGTACTAGCTAGTGGAACAGTCTCCTGTCAACAGGTACTAGCTAGTGGAACAGTCTCCTGTCAACAGGTACTAGCTAGTGGAACAGTCTCCTGTCAACAGGTACTAGCTAGTGGAACAGTCTCCTGTCAACAGGTACTAGCTAGTGGAACAGTCTCCTGTCAACAGGGTACTAGCTAATGGAACAGTCTCCTGTCAACAGGTACTAGCTAGTGGAACAGTCTCCTGTCAACAGGTACTAGCTAGTGGAACAGTCTCCTGTGGAACAGGTACTAGCTAGTGGAACAGTCTCCTGTGAACAGGTACTAGCTAGCTCTCCTGTCAGTGGAACAGTCTCCTGTCAACAGGTACTAGCTAGTGGAACAGTCTCCTGTCAACAGGTACTAGCTAGTGGAACAGTCTCCTGTGAACAGGTACTAGCTAGTGGAACAGTCTCCTGTCAACAGGTACTAGCTAGTGGAACAGTCTCCTGTCAACAGGTACTAGCTAGTGGAACAGTCTCCTGTCAACAGGTACTAGCTAGTGGAACAGTCTCCTGTGAACAGGTACTAGCTAGTGGAACAGTCTCCTGTCAACAGGTACTAGCTAGTGGAACAGGTACTAGCTAGTGGAACAGGTACAGGTACTAGCTAGTGGAACAGTCTCCTGTCAACAGGTACTAGCTAGTGGAACAGTCTCCTGTCAACAGGTACTAGCTAGTGGAACAGGTACTAGCTAGTGGAACAGTCTCCTGTCAACAGGTACTAGCTAGGTGGAACAGTACTAGCTGTGGAACAGGTACTAGCTAGTGGAACAGTCTCCTAGTGAACAGGTACTAGCTAGTGGAACAGTCTCCTGTGAACAGGTACTAGCTAGTGGAACAGTCTCCTGTGAACAGGTACTAGCTAGTGGAACAGTCTCCTGTCAGGTACAGGTACTAGCTAGTGGAACAGTCTCCTGTCAACAGGTACTAGCTAGTGGAACAGGTACTAGCTAGTGGAACAGTCTCCTGACTAGCTAGTGGAACAGTCTCCTGTCAACAGGTACTAGCTAGTGGAACAGTCTCCTGTGAACAGGTACTAGCTAGTGTCTCCTGAACAGGTACTAGCTAGTGGAACAGTCTCCTGTGAACAGGTACTAGCTAGTGGAACAGTCTCCTGTGAACAGGTACTAGCTAGTGGAACAGGTACTCCTAGTGGAACTGGTACTAGCTAGTGGAACAGTCTCCTGTCAACAGGTACTAGCTAGTGGAACAGTCTCCTGTCAACAGGTACTAGCTAGTGGAACAGGTACTAGCTAGTGGAACAGTCTCCTGTCAACAGGTACTAGCTAGTGGAACAGTCTCCTGTGAACAGGTACTAGCTAGTGGAACAGTCTCCTGTCAACAGGTACTAACTAGTGGAACAGTCTCCTGTCAACAGGTACTAGCTAGTGGAACAGGTCTCTAGTGAACAGGTACTAGCTAGTGGAACAGTCTCCTGTCAGAACAGGTACTAGCTAGTGGAACAGTCTCCTGTGAACAGGTACTAACTAGTGGAACAGTCTCCTGTCAACAGGTACTAGCTAGTGGAACAGTCTCCTGTCAACAGGTACTAGCTAGTGGAACAGTCTCCTGTCAACAGGTACTAGCTAGTGGAACAGTCTCCTGTCAACAGGTACTAGCTAGTGGAACAGTCTCCTGTCAACAGGTACTAGCTAGTGGAACAGTCTCCTGTCAACAGGTACTAGCTAGTGGAACAGTCTCCTGTGAACAGCTAGTGGAACAGTCTCCTGTCAACAGGTACTAGCTAGTGGAACAGTCTCTTGTCAACAGGTACTAGCTAGTGGAACAGTCTCCTGTCAACAGGTACTAGCTAGTGGAACAGTCTCCTGTCAACAGGTACTAGCTAGTGGAACAGTCTCCTGTCAACAGGTACTAGCTAGTGGAACAGGTACTAGCTAGTGGAACAGTCTCCTGTGGAACAGGTACTAGCTAGTGGAACAGGTACTAGCTAGTGGAACAGGTACTAGCTAGTGGAACATTTCCTGTGAACCCTTCTGCTGTGGTGCCTTGGGTGACGTTAAACTCATTGGAACTTCCTGGCTTTGTCTGCTGTGATCACCTCAAACTTCACTTACAACTGTCTTGTTTACTTCCAAACATTTCTAAAGGTTCTGACACATTTAAAGACATTCCTGAAACATGCAAACCATAATTCTAATCATCTCTTTTCTGATTGGTCAGGTGGTCCAGATGATGCTAACCTCTCCTCTTTGATTGGTCAGGTGGAACAGATGATGGAACCTCTCCTCTTTGATTGGTCAGGTGGTCCAGATGACTAGCTAGATTGTGGTGGAACAGTCCAGATGATGCTAACCTCTCCTCTTTGATTGGTCAGGTGATTCAGATGATGCGTCGTGGGCGGGAGACGCTGCTGACCCTGCTGGAGGCGTTTGTGTCACGACCCTCTGGTGGACTGGACGGGGGGTACTAGTGGGCTTCCCGGGGCCGTGTACGGAGGGGGCAGCAGGCGGAGAACAAGCAGAGCAAGAGGGAGATGGAGAGAGACATCACACGCTCCTCTTCTCCTCCCGAACGTGGCTGAGATCAAGGTGAGCAGGGGAGACGGAGGCACATCCAGCTGTCTCTCTGTCTGAAATGGCTCTCTGTTCCTTGTAGTGGAACAGTCCTGTATGTTGTGGATGGAGCATCACATCACCTGTCGTTCCCCAGATGTTCTGAAATGACCAGGCCACTGACATCTCCCCCTTTCTCCCTCCTTCACTACTAGCTCACCCCCTCCTTTCTATCTCCTTCACTACCTCACCCCTGGAACTAGTCTCCTCCTTCACTACCTCCCTCCTTCACTACCTCCCTCCTTCACTACCTCCCTCCTTCACTACCTCTCCTTCAGGTACTACTCCTTCACTACCTCCCTCCTTCACTACCTCCCTCCTTCACTACCTCCCTCCTTCACTACCTCCCACCTTCACTACCTCCCTCCTTCTACCTCCCTCCTTCACTACCTCCCTCCTTCACTACCTCCCTCCTTCACTACCTCCCTCCTTCACTACCTCCCTCCTTCACTACCTCCCTCCTTCACTACCTCCCTCCTTCACTACCTCCCTCCTTCACTACCTCCCTCCTTCACTACCTCCCTCCTTCACTACCTCCCTCCTTCACTACCTCCTCCTTCACTACTAGCTCCCTCCTTCACTACCTCCCTCCTTCACTACCTCCTCCCTCCTTCACTACCTCCTTCAGTCTCCTTCACTACCTCCTTCCTCCTTCACTACCTCCTTCCCCTTCACTACCTCCTTCCCCCTTCACTACCTCCTTCCCCCTTCACAGGTACCTCCTTCCCCAGTCCCCCTTCACTACCTCACCCCCTCCCTTTCTCCTTCCTTCACTACCTCCCTCCTTCCTTCCGTACTAGCTAGTGGAACAGGTACTCCCTCCCTCCTCAGTCTTCCTTCACAGGTACTAGCTCCCTCCTTCCAGGTCACTACCTCTAGTGGAACAGGTACTAGCTAGTCCAACTTCCTCCAGGTACTAGCTGGTTTAAGAACTCGTGAGGAGATGTTGGGGAACAGTCCTGCCCCAGGTGGAGGGGGCAGTGGAACAGGAGTACTCCTGTGAAGCTGCTCTCTCAGGGGGACAAGATGACCACCAAGATCCTGGAGGAAATGAGCTTCCTGGAGGGGTACTGAGTGGAACAGCTGCTCAGACCACCTCATACTCACCCTGGAACACAGGTCTGTTAGTGGAACAGTCTCCTGACCTCTAACCCCAGACCACCTCAGCTAGCCCTGGAACAGGTTATGTAACAGTCTCCTGACCTCTAACCCCAGACCACCTCATACTCACCCTGGAACACAGTTATGTAATCCCTGTCTCTAACCCCAGACCACCTCTAGTGGAACTCACCCTGGATCACAGTTATGTAACCCTGACCTCTAACCCCAGACCACCTAGCTAGTACTCACCCTGGAACACAGTTATGTAATCCCTGATCTCTAACCCCAGACCACCTCATACTCACCCTGGAACACAGTTAACTAACCCCTGACCTCTAACCCCAGACCACCTCATACTCACCCTGGAACACTAGTTATGTAATCCCTGACCTCTAACCCCAGACCACCTCATACTCACCTGGAACACAGTTATGTAATCCCTGTCACCTCTAACCCCAGACACGGATTAGAAGCTCTTGAACATGGCCCCTCTGGAACTCTCCGTCAACAGGTACACAGAGCTCTGTATGTGATTTTCTCTCAGTCTCCCCCCCCCCCCCCCCCCACCACCAGGTACTCTGAGCACACCTGTCAGCTAGCATCTCGTCAGCGTACCGTCCAGGAGTTGATCAGGGGAAGCAGGGTGACCTGGACCAGTGGATGTCCCAGTACTCAGCTGTCAGCAGCCTGGAGGCCACACAGCTGGAACAGTCTACTGCAGGACATCAGCAGTCATATAGACCTGGGTTAGTGTCTGTAGAGGTGGGAGAGGGGGTTCTGTCTGGCCAGTCTACTGCAGGACATCAGCTGTCATATAGACCTGGGTTAGTGTCTGTAGAGGTGGGAGCTAGGGAACAGTCTGTCTGTCAACAGTCTACTGCAGGACATCAGCTGTCATATAGACCTGGGTTAGTGTCTGTAGAGGTGGGAGAGGGAACAGTTCTGTCTGGCCAGTCTACTGCAGGACATCAGCTGTCATATAGACCTGGGTTAGTGTCTGTAGAGGTGGGAGAGGGGGTTCTGTCTGGAACAGTCTACTGCAGGACATCAGCTGTCATATAGACCTGGGTTAGTGTCTGTAGAGGTGGGAGAGGGGTTCTGTCTGGCCAGTCTACTGCAGGACATCAGCTGTCATATAGACCTGGGTTAGTGTCTGTAGAGGTGGGACAGTTCTCCTGGCCAGTCTACTGCAGGACATCAGCTGTCATATAGACCTGGGTTAGTGTCTGTAGAGGTACTAGAGGGGTCTCTGTCTGGCCAGGTCTAGCTAGTGGGACATCA